>NW_022167833.1:0-20434 GCF_008728515.1 Papio anubis | reverse complement strand
TGATGTAGCTTCGTTCAGGATTTGCATATTTGGCCTTTTGGCGTGCTGGACATCAATCGTCATCATGTCAGAGAGGTTTGGAAATGAAGTTTCCTTGTCTAGAGATAATTCACAGGCCCAAACGACAAAGAAATTTCTATAAAGCTTCCCCTGCTCTTTCGCACCTTGGGAGAATGCTTTATTTTGGTCTATAATTATGGCGATCCAAAATATCAGTTCTCATATTCACAGAAAGCAAGGGTAGAAACATCTCAAAACAGAGGCACCTTCAGTAGTGCAAATGCCAGGCTAAAATACTGCATGATGAATTCACGAATCCACAAAATTTTCTCAGCTCCATCTTTCTCTGTTTTTACAGGAGGATACTTCCTTTGGCCCCTAAATTCTTCCAAGATCAGAAATATCGGTTCTCTAATTTTACAAGAAATAAAAGCTAAGCAAACAGCTCCACGAAATGTCCTAAGCTGCAGCTCTCAGTGGTGGACGTCACACATCACAAAGCTCTTTCTCTCGGCTTTGCCTTCAGTTTTATCTGAGGGAGGATATTTTCTCTTTTCCTATAGCCCCCATGAACTACCAAATATCTTTTGCAAATACCACCAAGACATTCCTGAAAGGTTCTTGAGGGAGCTAACTCATGAGATGAATTCTGAATCACAGAGAAGTTTCTTTCAAATGCTGTACTTTTCTGTTCTCTGGAGGATAGTTCCTTTGGCCATATGGTCTTACAAGGGATCGAAATATCAGCTATAAATTCAGAGAAAAATAAGACTAGCAAAAAGAAGCTCACTTGAATACAGCTTTGTAACTCTCAGGTAGTGTCTGAACTCACACATCACAAAAGAAATTTCTCAAGAAAACTAACCAGACCATCGTGATTATATTTTTCTTTTCACATCAGCCCTCTATGGGCTTTAAATATCCCTTTACAAACCACCATAAAACAGTGGAAAACAGCAACCGTTTCTCACGAGGAGAGGCTGTATCTCTGTGAGATGAATCCCAACAGAACACAAAAGCAGTTTCTCCGGCTTTCCAATTTTATCTGAGGATATTTTCCTTTTCCTGCCTTTTTATGGACTTTACCCAAATATCACTTTGCCAGTTCCACAGAACAGTCTTAGCGAAAGGCTTCTTGGGAAGGACAAGCTGTAACTCTGTTAATTGGATGCTGGAACACAGAAAACAGTTTCACAGAAAAAGCTTCTTTCAGGTTCTATCTGTAGGGATATTTTTCACTGCTCCCAGGCCTCTATGGGCTTCCAAATATCACTTTGCAGGTCTGGAACAGCCTTTGCAGAGGCTCATGAGGAAAGCTGTAACTCTGGCGAGATGATTCACAGATGACAAAGTTTTTATTAAATTTCTTTCCTGATTTTTATCTGGATTTTTCGCTGCCTATAGTCCTTGAGGAGTCTGAAATATCAGTTCTAGATTTCACAGAGAAGGAAATAAGACAACAGGCTCCACGAAACTACAGATGCCAACACAGTGTTGGATGTTGAATATCACAAAAGCAGTTTTCTCAAGCTTCTTTTCCACGTTTTATCTTGAGGATACCTTCTTTTCATAGCAGCCCACCATGGACCTTCAAATATCACTGGGTTCATAGGTTGTTTTGCAGTGAAAACTTCTGGGGGAAAGGTGTAACTCAGTGAGATGAATTAACGGGCACTTTAAAAGCAGTTTCTGAAAAGCTTCTTTCAGTTTTAATTTTTAGGATATTTTCTTTTCACCATACACACCTCATGGAGAAAGCTTCCCAATCTCCCTTTGCAAATACCACCCAACAGTCTTAAAGGCTTCTTGAGTTAAGCTATAACTGTGTGAGATGAATTAACAGAATACAAAGCAGTTTTAAAAGCTTTTTTGCAGTTTTATCTGAGAAATTTTCTTTTTCATCAAAGAACTATAGAGGCTTCCAAACATCACTTTGCAAATTTCACAAGAATAGTCTTAGCGAATGGTTTCTTGAGGGAAAAGCTGTAACTCTGTTAGATGAATTCACAGATCATAAAGAAGTTTCTCACAAAGCTTCTTTCTCAGTTTTACGGGAGGATAATTCCTTTGGCCGTATAGTCTTTAAAGGGTTCTGATATATGAGTTCTCAGATTCTACAGAAATAAAGGCTAACAAACAGCTCCACGAAATACACAGCTGTAACTCAGTGAGTGGAAGTCACACATCACAAAGGTGTTTCTCAGAAAGCTTGCTTCCAATTTTTATCTGAGGATATTTTCTTTTTCACCATTGCCCTCTATGGGCTTCCAAATCACTTTACCGATTCTCCACAAGAAGAACAGTCTTAGCGAAAGGCTTCTGTAGAGGGGCTTCTGTAACTCTGAGATGAATTCACAGATCACAAAAGAACTTTCTCAGAAATAGCTCTCATTTCTATTGGAGGATGTTTGCTTTGGCCCTATAGTCTTCCAAGGGATCAGAAATATCAGTTCTACGATTCCACAGAAATAAGGCCAGCAAGCAGCTCCACGATATACACAGCTGTATTTCAGTGAGTGGAAGTCACACATCACAAAGGTGTTTCTTAGAAAGCTTCCTTGCAATTTTTATCTGAGGATATTTTCTTTTTCACCATATCCCACTATGGACTTCCAAATATCACTTTACAAATCCACAAGAACAGTGTTAGCGAAAGGCTTCTTAAGGGGAAATCTGTAACACTGTGAGATGAATTAACAGAACTCAGAGCAGTTTCTGAAAAAGCTTCTTTCCAGTTTTTATCTGAGGTTATTTTCTCTTTCTCCATAGCCCTCTATGGGCTTCCAAATATCACTTTGCAAATTCCAAAGGAAAACTCTTAGCAAAAGGCTTTTGAGGGGAAAGCTGTAACTCTGTGAGATGAATTCACAGATCTCAAAGAAGTTTCTCTGAAATCTTCTTTGTCATTTTTATCAGAGGATATTTCCTTTGGCCCTATAGTCCTGAAAGAGATCCTAAAAATCAGTTCTCAGATTCCATAGAAATAAGAGTAGCAAAGAGCTCCATGAAATACAGATGTAACTCAGTGAGTGGAAGTAAGACATCACAAAGCAGTTTCTCAGAAAATTTCTTTCCAGTTTTTATCTGAGGATATTTTCTTTTTCACCATTACCCACTATGGACTTTCAAATATGACTTTGCAAATTCTCAAGAATAGCGTTAGTGAAAGGCTTTTTGAGGGGACAACTATAACTCTGTGAGATGAGTTCACCGATCATGAAGAAGTTCCTTAGAAAGCTTCTTTCTTATTTTTACAGGAGGTTATTTCCTTTGACCCAATAGTCTTTAAAGGGATCGGAAATATCAGTTCTCAGATTCTACAGAAATAAGGCTAGCATACATCTCCACGAAATCCACAGCTGTAACTCAGTGAGTGGAAGACACACATCACAAAGCTGTTTCTGAAAAAGCTTCCTTCCAGTTTTTACCTAAGGATATTTTCATTTTCAGGATAGCCTATATGAGCTTCCAAATATCACTTTTCAAATTCCACAAGACCAGTCTTAGTGAAAGGCTTCTTAAGGGGAAAATTGTAACTCTGTGAGATGAATTCACAGATCACAAAGAAGTTTCTCTTAAAGCTTCTTTCTCATATTTACTGGAGGATATTTCCTTTGGCCCTATAGTTTTCAGGGGATCCGAAATATCAGTACTCAGATTCCACAGAAATAAGACTAGCAAAGAGATAAACGAAATACAGATGTAATTCAGTGAGTGTAAGGAAGACATCACAAAGCAGTTTCTCAGAAAGCTTCTTTACAGCTTTCATCGGAGGATATTTTCTTTTTCACCATAGCCCACTATGGACTACCAAATTTTACTTTGCAAATTCCACATGAACAGTCTTAGTGAAAGGCTTCTTGAGGGGAAGGCTGTAACTCTGTGAGATGAATTCACAGAACACAGAGCAGTTTCTCAAAAATCTTCTTTTCAGTTTTTATCTGAGGATATTTTATTTTTCACCATAGACGTCTATGCGCTTCCAAATATCACTTTGGAAATTCCACAAGAACAGTGTTAGCGAAAGGCTTCTTGAAGGGAAAGCTGTAACTCTGTGAGATGAATTCAGAGATCACAAAAAGTTTCTCAGAAAGCTTCTTTCTCATTTTTATCGGAAGATATTTCCTTGGCCCTATAGTCTTCAAAGGGATCTGAAATATCTGTTCTCAGATTCCACAAGAATAAGACTAGCAAAGAGCTCCACGAAATACAGATGTAACTCAGTGAGTGAAAGTTAGACATCACAAAGTAGTTTCTCAGAAAGCTTCTTTCCAGTTTTTCTCTGAGGATATTTTCTTTTTCATCCTAGCCCTCAATGGGCTTCCAAATATCACTTTGCAAATTCCATAAAACCAGTCTTAGAGAACGACTTCTTGAGGGGAAATCTGTAACTCTGTGAGATTAATTAACAGAACACAAAGCAGTTTCTCAGAAAGCTTCTTTCCATTTTTTATCTGAGGATATTTTCTTTTTCACCATTACTCTCCATAAGCTTCTAAATATCACGTTGCAAAAATCACAAGAATAGTCTTAGTGAAAGGCTTCTTGAGGGGAACGCTGTAACTCTGTAAGGCCAGATTCACAGATCTAAAGAAGTTTCTCAAGCTTCTTTCTCATTTTATGTAGAAATTTAGGGCCCTATAGTCTTTAAAGGGATCCGAAATATCAGTTCTCAGATTCCACAGAAATAAGACTAGCAAAGAGCTCCGTGAAATACAGATGTAACTCAGTGAGTGGAAATAAGACATCACAAAGCAGTTTCTACGAAAGCTTCTTTCCAGTTTTTATCTGAGGATATTTTCTTTTTCACCATATTCCACTATGGACTTCCAAATATCACTTGGCAAATTCCACAAGAACAGTGTTAGCGAAAGACTTCTTGAGGGAAAAGCTGTAACTCTGTGAGATGAATTAACAGAACTCAGAGCAGTTTTTCAAAAAGCTTCTTTTCAGTTTTTATCTGAGGTTACTTTCTCTTTCACCATAGCCCTGTATGGGCTTCCAAATATCACTTTGCAAATTCCACAATAATAGTCATAGCGAAAGGCTCCTTGAAAAGAATGCTGTAACTCTGTGAGATGAATTCACAGATCACAAAGAAGTTTCCCTGAAAGCTTCTTTCTCATTTTTCTCTGAGGATATTTCGTTGGCCCTGTTGTTCTCAAAGGGATCCAAAATATCAGTTCTCAGATTCCAAAGAAATAAGGCTAGCAAACTGCTCCACGAGATACAGCTGTAAGTCAGTGAGTGGAAGTCACACATCAAAATGCATATTCTCAGAAAGCTTCTTTCCAGTTTTTTTTCCTCAGGATTTTTTTTTTCCAACATAGACCTCCATTGGCTTCAAAATATCACTTAGCAAATTTCACAAGAACAGTTTTAGCGATCAGCTTCTTGACGGGAAAGCTGTAACTCTGTGAGATGAATTCATAGATCTCAAAGACGTTTCTCATTTTTATCAGAGAATATTTCCTCTTTCCCTATAGTCTTCAACGGGATCCGAAATATCAGTTCTTAAATTCCACAGAAATAAGGCTAGCAAACAGGTTCACGAAATATTCTTGTAACACAGTGAGATGAAGTCACACATCACAAAGCAGATTCACATAAAGCTTCTTTCCATTTTTCATCTGAGTATGTTTTGTTTTTCACTGTAGTCAACCACGGGCTTACAAATATCACCTTGCAAATTCCACAAGAACAGTCTCATTAAACGACTTTTTGAAGGGAAAGTTGTAACTCTGTGAAATGAATTCACAGATCACAAAGAAGTTTCTCAGGAAACTTCTTTCTCATTTTAACATAGGATATTTCCTGTGTCCCTATAGTATTCTAAGGGATCAGAAATATCAGTTCTGGAATTCCAAGAAAAACCACAGCAAACAGCTCCATGAAATACAGCTGTAACTCAGTGAGTGCAAGTCACACATCAAAAAGCAGTTTCTCAGAAAGCTATTTTCCAGTTTTTATCTGAGGATACTTCCTTGGAACCTATAGTCTTCAACGGGATCCAAAATATCAGTTCTCAGATTCCACTGAAATAAGGCTAACAAACAGCTCCGTGAAATACATCTGTAATTCAGTGAGTGGAAGTCACACATCATAAAGCAGTTAAATCAGAAAGCTTCTGTCTGTTTTTTTATCTGAGGATGTTTTCTTTTTCACCATAGCCCTCCATGGGCTTCCTAATATCACTTTGCAAATTCCACAAGAACATTCTTAGCAAAAGTCTTCCTGAGGGGAATGCTGTAACATTGTAAGATGATTTCACAGATCACAAAGCAGTTTCTCAGAAAGCTTCTTTCCAGTTTTTATCTGTGGATATTTTTCTTTTCACCATAGCCCTCTATGGGCTTCCAAATATCACTTTGCAAATTCCACAAGAACAGTGTTACCGAACGGCTTCTTGAAGAAAAAGCTATAACTCTTTGAGAAGAATTCACAGATCACAAAGCAGTTCCTCAGAAAGCGTCTTTCCGGTTTTTATCTGAGAATATTTTCTTTTTCACCATAGTCCTCCATTGTCTTCCAAATATCACTTTGCAAATTCCATTAGAACTGTCTTGGCGAAAGACTTCTTTAGGGGAAAACTGTAACTTTGTGAGGTGAATTCACAGATCACAAAGAAGTTTCTTTAAAACTTTCTTTCTCTTTTTTATCCGAGGATATTTCCTTTGGCCCTACAGTGTTCAAAGGGATCCGAAATATCAGTTCTCAGATTCCACAGAAATAAGGATAGCAACAGCTCCACGAGATACAGCTGTAAGTCAGTGAGTGGAAGTCACACATCAAAATGCATATCTCAGAAAGCTTCTTTCCAGTTTTCTCAGGATTTTTTTTCAACATAGACCTCCATGGGCTTCAAAGCCCATCATAGCAAATTCACAAGAACAGTTTTGTGATCAGCTTCTTGAAGCTGCTTAACTCTGTGAGATGAATTCATAGATCACAAAGAAGTTTCTCAGAAAGCTTCTTTCTCATTTTTAACAGAGAATATTTCCTCTTTCCCTATAGTCTTCAATGGGATCCGAAATATCAGTTCTCAAATTCCACAGAAATAAGACTAGCAAACAGGTCCACTAAATATAGCTGTAACACAGTGAGATGAAGTCACACATCACATAACAGATTCTCAGAAAGCTTCTTTCCTTTTTTTTTCTGAGGATATTTTGTTTTTCACCATAGCCCTCCATGGGCTTCCAAATATCACTTTTCAAATTCCCAAGAATGGTCTTAGCAAACGGCTTCCTGAAGGGAAATCTGTAACTCTGTGAAATGAATTCACAGATCACTAAGAAATTTCTCAGAAACCTTCTTTCTCTTTTTTATCGGGGGATATTTTCTTTGGTCCTACAGTCTTCAAAGGGATCCAAAATATTAGTTCTCAGATTCCAGAGAAATAAGGCTAACAAACAGCTCCACGAAATACAGCTGTAATTCAATGAGTTGTAGTCACACATCCCAACGTGGTTAATCAGAAAGCTTCTTTCCGGTTTTTATCTGAGGATATTTTCTTTTTCACCGTAGCCCTCCATGGGCTTCAAAATCACTTGAATTCCACAAGAACAGTCTTAGCGAACGGCTTCTTGAGGGGAAAGCTGTAACTCTGTGAGATGAATTCACAGATCACAAAGCAGTTTCTCTGAAAGCTTCTTTCCAGTTTTTATCTGAGGATATTTTCTTTTTCTCCATAGCCCTCCCAGGCTTCCAAATATCACTTTGCAAATTCCACAAGAACAGTCTTAGTGAAAGGCTTTTTGAAAGGAAATCTACGCTCTGGCAGATAGTTCACCAGATCACAAAGTAGTTTCTCAGAAAGCTTCTTTCTCATTTTTATCGGAAGATATTTCCTTAGGCCCTTTAGTCTTCAAAGGATTCTGAAATATCAGTTTTCGAATTCCATAGTAATAGGGCTAGCAAACAGCGCTACTACACACTGCTGTAATCAGGAAGTTGAAGTCACCCATCACAAAGAAGTTAATCAGAAAGCTTCTTTCCAGTTTTTATCTTAGGATGATTTCTTTTTCACCTTAGCCCTCCATGGGCTCACAAATATGACTTTGCACATTCCACAAGAGCAGTCTTTCTGAACTGCTTCCTGAGGGATAAGCTGTAACTCTGTGAGATGAATTCACAGATCACAATGCAGTTTGTCAGAAAGCTTCCTTTCAGTTTTTATCTGAGGATATTTTCTTTTTCACCATAGCCCTGCATGGTCTTGCAAATAAAACTTTGCAAATTCCACAAGAACACTCTTAGCGAAAGACTTCTTGAGGAGAAAGCTGTAACTCTGTGAGATGAATTGAAAGATCATGGAGAAGTTTCTCAGAAACCTTCTTTTTCTTTTTTATCGGAGGATACTTCCTTTGGCCCTATAGTCTTCAAAGGGATCCAAAATATCAGTTCTCAGATTCCACAGAAATAAGGCTAGCAAACAGCTCCACGAGATGTAACTCAGTGAGTGGAAGTAAGACATCACAAAGCAGTTTCTCAAGCTTCTTTTCCAGTTTTTTATCTGGATATTTTCTTTTCTGTAGCCCTCTGTGGGCTTCCAAGTATCACTTTGCAAATTCCACAAGAACAAACTTAGGGAACGACTTCTTGAGGGGAAAGCTGTAACTCTGTGAGATGAATTCACAGATCACAAAGAAGTTTCTCCAGAACCTTCTTTCCTCATTTTTTATCGAAGGAATGTTTCCCTTTTGCTATGATCTCCCAAAGTCAGAAATAATAAGTTCTGTATTCCACAGAAATACAGGAGCTAGCGGCTGCGAGAAATACAGCTGTAACTCAGTAGTAGAAATGCATACAAAGCAGTTTTCAGAAAGTTTTTTTCCAGTTTATTTGAGAATAGGCTGCTTTCTGCAGCCCTCCATGGGCTGAAATATCACTTTGCAAATTCTACAAGAACAGTCTTATCGAACGTCTTTTTGAAGGGAAAGATGTAACTCTGTGAGATAAATTGACAGTTCACAAAGAAGTTTCTCAGAAAACTTCTTTACAATTTTTATCTGAGAATATTTCCTTTGAACCTGTAGTCTTCAACGGGATCCAAAATATCAGTTCTCAGATTGCACCGAAATAAGGCTAACAAACAGCTCCATGAAATACAGCTGTAATTCAGTGAGTTGAAGTCACACATCACAAAGCAGTTAATCAGTAATCTTTCTGGTTTCTATCTGAGGATATTTTCTTTTTCACCATAGCCCTCCATGGGCTTCCTAACATCACTTTGCAAATTCCACAAGAACAGTCCTAGCAAACGGCTTCCTGGGGGAAAGCTGTAACTTACCCGTGAGATGAATTCACAAAGTCTAAAGCAGTTTCTCCAGCTACTTGCAGTTTTAATCCTGAGGATATTTTCTTTTTCGCCATAGCCCTCCATGAACTTCCAAATATCACTTTTCAAATTCCACAAGAACAGTCTTAGCGAACGGCTTCTTGAGGGGAAAGCTGTAACTGTGTGAGATGAATTCACGGATCACAAAGAATTTTCTCAGAACGCTTCTTTCTCTTTTTTATCAGAGGATATTTCCTTTGACCCTATAGTCTTCAAAGGGATCGGAAATACCAGTTCTCAGATTCCACAGAAATAGCGCTAGCAAACAGCTGCACAAAATACTGTTGTAACTCTGTGAGGGTAAGTCACACATCACAAAGCAGTTTCTCAGAAACTTCTTTCCAGTTTTTATCTGAGGATATTTTCTTTTTCACCTTAGACCTGCATGGGCTTCCAAATATCACTCTCCAAATTCTACAAGAACATTTAGTGAACGTATTTCTGAGGAGAGGGCTGTAACTCTGTGAGATGAATTGACAGATCACAAAGCAGTTTCTCAGAAAGCTTCCTTTCAGTTTTTATCTGAGGATATTTTCTTTTTCACCATAGCCCTCCCTGGGCTTCGAAATATCACTTTGCAAATTCCACAAGAGCATTCTTAGCGAACTGCTTCTTCAGGGGAAAGCTGTAGCTCTGTGAGATGAATTCACAGATCACAAAGGATTCTCTCAGAAAGCTTCTTTCTCATTTTTATCGGAGGATATTTCCCTTGGCCCTATAGTCTTCAAAGGGATCCGAATTATCAGTTCTCGGATTCCATAGAAACAGGGCCAGCAAACAGCTTCATGAAATACAGCTCTTACTCAGTGAGTTGAAGTCACACATTACAAAGCAGTTTCTCAGAAAGCTTCTTTGTAGTTTGAGCTAAGCTTATTTGTGTTCTCGTCGTGCCACCCTGTGTCTTATTGCAGATTCTGGGAAAACACTTTTAACAAGCTTCTCAATGAAAACAATGATGAAACTCCATGAGCTGAATTCACCCACAACAAAGAGGTTTCTGAGAAGGCCTCTCTGCAGATTTGTCTGCGGGTGTTTCATGATTCACCATGGGACTCATCCTTATCCAAGATATCACTTCTGAGATTCCACGAAATCAGTGCTAGCAAACTCCTCCATGGAAGAGTGGTGTAACACTGTGAAAGGAATTCACACATCACAAAGCAGTTTCTCAAAAAGCTTCTTTCTTTTTTCAGCTGAGGCTATTTGTGGTCTCAACACGCCCCTGTGTGTCTCATCGCACATTCTGCTAAAACACTCTTAGCAAGCTTCTCACTGAAACAATAGTGTCACTCTGTGAGCTGAATTCACCCACAAAAGCAATTTCTGACAAGGTCCCTCTGCAAATTTGTCTGAGTATATTTCATTATTCACCATGGGATTCAACGATATCCAGGATATCTCTTCTGAGATTCCACAAAAACATGCTAGCCAACTCCTCCATCCCAAGAGTGGTGTAACTCTGGGAAAGGAATTCACACATCACAGAGCAGTTTCAAAGAAGTCTTCTTTCACCTTTTTAAATTGAGGATATTTCCTTTGACCCTTCATAAGCGAGCATGAATATCCCTTCCAGACTCAACAAAAGAGGTAACAGGAATGTTCCATGAAGGAAAGGTGTATCTGTGAGATGAATTCACTCATCTGATAGCAGTTTTCAGAAACCTTCTTCACATTTTCATCTGAGGATATTCCTTTTTCACCAGTCCTCAATGTCCATAATATCACTTTGCGATTCCCTTGAAAACTGTTAGGAAACTGATTCATGGAAAACGTCTAACCTGTGAGATGAACTCCTCATCACAAAGCAGTTTCTCAGCAAGCTTCTGTCTAGTTTGGGAGGATATTTCCTTTTCACCATAAGCTTCGTAGGCTAGAAATATCCCATTGTAGGGGCCCGGAGCAAGATGGCGAATAGGAGCAGCTCAGTCTTTAACTTCCAGCGTAAGCTGACACAGAACACCGGTGATTTCGGCATTTTCAACTGAGAATTACCGGTTTCATCTCACTGGGGATTGCGGTGTCCCGGTTACTGGTCAGCTGCTGCAGCCGACCAGCGAGAGCGCTGAAGCAGGGCAAGGCATTTACTCACCTGGGAAGTGCAAGGGAGTGCACTAGCCAGGGAACTGAGACACACAACAACACCTGGAGGAATCGGGTGACTCCACCCCAATACTAGCTTTGAGGCAAACAGGCACACCAGGAGATCATATCCCACACACCTGGCGGAGGATCCCACACACCCGCAGACCTCCCTCATTGCCCCGCACAGCAGTCTGTGATCTGCGGCAAGGCAGCGAGGCTGGGGAGGCGCCCGCCATTGCTGAGGCTTAAGAAGTAGGTAAACAAAGCCCTGGGAGGCTTTCGAACTGGGTGGAGCTCACAGCAGCTCAAGAAACCTGCCTGTCTCTATGGGCACTCCACCTCTGGGGGCAGGGCACAATGTAAACAATAACAAAGCAGCAGACACCTCTGGGGCATAAGCAGCTCTGTCGGCAGCTTTGAAGAGAGCAGTGGATCTCCCAACACCCGGAGGTTGAGATCTGAGAAGGGACAGACTGTCTGCTCAAGTGGGTCCCTGACCCTGAGTAGCCTAACTGGGAGACATCCCCACTGAGGGCAGTCTGACACTCCACACCTCACAGGGTGGAGTACACCCCTGAAGCTTCCAAAGCAAGAATCAGACAGGTACACTTGCTGTTCCAGAAATATTCTATCTTCTGCAGCCCCTCTGCTGCTGATACAGACAAACAGGGTCTGGAGTGGACCTCAAGCAATCTCCAACAGACCACCACAGCTGGGGGTCCTGACTGCTGTTAGAAGGAAAACTATCAAACAGGAAGGACACCTACACTAAACTTAATCAGTACATCACCATCATCAAAAGAACCAAGGCAGATAAAACCACAAGATGGAGAGGAAAAAGCAGGGCAGAAGCTGGAAATTCAAAGAGCCAGAGCACATCTCCCCGCAAGGCATAGCTCGCCATAACCAACGGATCAAAGCTGGACGGAGAATGACTTTGACGAGATGAGAGAAAGAAGCTTCAGTCCATCAAATTCCTCAGAGCTAAAGGAAGATTACGTACCCAGCGCAAAAGAAACTAAAATCTTGAAAAAAAAAAGTGGAAGGAGTGTGGCTACAAATTAATTAGTAAGAGGTCATAAACGAAATGAAAGAGATGAAAACCATGACACGAGAAATGGACAAATGCGCAGCTTCAGTAACCATTTCGATCAACTGGAAGAAAGGTATCAGCGATTGAGGATCAAATGAATGAAATAGGCGAGAAGAAACCAAAAGAAAAAGAAGAAAAGAATAGACAAAAGCCTGCAAGAGTACGGGATGTATGTAAAAGATTGATCCTGTCAGTTAGGGTGCCTGAAAGAAGTGAGGGGAAAATGGAACCAAGTTGGAAAGCACTCTTCAGGATATCATCAGGAGAACTCCCCAACCTAGTAGGGCAGGCCAACGTTCAAATCCAGGAAATACAGAGAGCATACGAAGATACTCCTCGAGAAAACAACTCAAGACACATGGTAGATTCACAAAGTTGAAATGAAGGAAAAATCTTAGGGCAGCCAGAGAAAGGTCAGGTTACCACCCACAAAGGAAGCCCATCAGACTAACAGCAGATCTCTCGGCAGAAACTCTCAGAAGCCAGAAGAGAGTGGGGCCAATATTCAGCATTCTTAAAGAAAAGAATTTTAAACCCAGAATTTCATATCAAGCCAAACTAAGTTTCATAAGTGAAGGAGAAATAAAATCCTTTACAGATAAGCAAATGCTTGAGAATTTTGTCACCCACTAGGCCTGCCTTACAAGAGACCCTGAAGGAAATTACTAAACATGGGGAAAGGAACAACCAGTACCAGCCATCTCAAAAACAGCGCAAAATGTACAAGAGACCATCGAGGCTAGGAAGAAACTGCATCAACCTAATCAGCAAAATAACCAGTTAATATCATATTAAGCGCTTGGGACAAAGTTCACACATAACAATCTTAACCTTAAATGTAAATGGACTAAATGCTCCAATTAAGAGACACAGACTGGCAAATTGGATAAAGAGTCAAGACCCATCAGTCTGCTGTATTCAGAACCCATCTCACACATAGAGACATACATAGGCTCAAAATAAAGGGATGGAGGAAGATTTACCAAGCAAATGGAGAGAACAAAAAAAGCGGGGGTTGCAATACTAGTCTCTGATAAAATAGACTTTAAACCATCAAAGATCAAAAAGAGACAAAGAAGGCCATTACATAATGGTAAGGGATCAATTCAACAGGAAGAGCTAACTATCCTAAATATATATGCACCCAATACAGGAGCACCCAGATTCATAAAGCAAGTCCTTAGAGACTTACAAAGGGGCTTAGACTCCCATACAATAATAATGGGAGACTTCAACCTCCTGAACATTAGACAGATCAACAGAAAGTTAACAAGGATATCCAGGAATTGAACTCATCTCTGCAGCAAGCAGACCTAATAGACATCTATAGAACTCTCCACCCCAAATCAACAGAATATACATTCTTCTCAGCATCACATCGTTCTTATTCCAAAATTGATACGTAATTGGAAGTAAAGCACTCCTCAGCAAATGTACAAAAGAACAGAAATTATAACAAACTGTCTCTCAGACACAGTGCAATCAAACTAGAACTCAGGACTAAGAAACTCAATCAAAACCGCTCAACTACATGGAAACTGAACAACCTGCTCTGAATGACTACTGGGTGCATATGAAATGAAGGCAGAAATAAAAGATGTTCTTTGGAAACCAATGAGAACAAAAGATACAAACATACCAGAATCTCTGGGACACATTTAAAAGCAGTGTGTAGAGGAAATTTATAGCACTAAATGCCCACAAGAGAAAGCAGGAAAGATCTAAAATTGACACTTTAACATACTTAATTAAAAAGAACTAAGAGAGAAGCAAGAGCAAACACATTGAGAAAGCTAGAAGAGGCTAGAAATAGCTAAGATCAGAGCGGAACTGAAGGGAGATAGAGACACAAAAAACCCTCCAAAAATCCAATGAATCAGGAGTTGGTTTTTGAGAAAGATCAACAAAATTGACAGACTACTAGCAAGACTAATAAAAGAAGAAAAGAGAAAAGAATCAAATCAGCCTTAATTAAAAATGATAAAGGGATATCACCACCGACACAGAAATACAAACTACCATCAGAGAATACTATAAACGCGCCTCACATGATAAACTGGAAAATCTAGAAGAAATGGATAATTTCCTGGACACTTACACTCTTCCAAGACTAAACCAGGAAGGAAGTTGGATCCCTGAATAGACCAATGGCTCTGAAGTGAGGCAGCAATTAATAATACCAACCAAAAAGTCAGGACCAGATGGATTCACAGCTGAATTCTACCAGAGGAATTTATGGAGGGAGTTGGTACCATTCGCTAAGAGCTATTCCAATCAATAGAAAAGAGAATCCTCCTAACTCATTTTATGAGGCCAACATCATCCTGATACCAAAGCCTGGCAGAGATGCAACAAAAAGAGAATTTTAGACCAATATCCCTGATGAACATCGATGCAAAAATTCCTCCAATAAAATACTGGCAAACCGGATTCAACAACACATCAAAAGCTTATCCACCATGATCAAATTGGGCTTCATCCCTGGGATGCAAGAGAAACGGAACAACGTCCCGCAAATCAATAAACATAATCCAGCACATAAACAGAACCAAAGACAAGAGCCACATGATTATCTCAATGGAGTAGAAAGGCTGACAAAATTCAACAGCCCTTCATGCTAAAACGCTCAATAAATTCGGTATTGATGGAGACATTACCTCAAAATAATAAGAGCTATTTATGACAAAACCCACAGCCAATATCATACTGAGATGGGCAAAAACTGGAAAAATTCCTTTGAAAACTGGCTTAGAACAGTTCCCTCTCTCACCACTCCTATTCAACATAGTGTGTTTGGAAGTTCTGGCTAGGGCAATCAGGCAGAGAAAGAAATCAAGGGTATTCAGTTAGGAAAAGAAGAAGTCAAATTGTCCCTGTTTGCAGATGACACTTGATTGTATATTTAGAAACCCCATTGTGTCTCATTAAAATCTCCTTAAGCTGATAAGCAACTTCAAAGCAAAGTCTCAGGATACAAAATTAATGTGCAAAATCACAAGCATTCTTATACCACTAGTAACAGACAAACAGAGGCCAAATCGTGAATGAACCCCATTCCACAATTTAGCTTCAAGAGAGATCAAATACCTAGAGAGATCCAACACAGGGATGTTAAGGACCTCTTCAAAGGAGAACTACAAACCACTGCTCACTGAAGTAAAGAGGACACAAACAAATGGAAGAACATGCCATGCTCATGGATAGGAAGAATCAATATCGTGAAATACTGCCCCAGGTGAATTTATAGATTCAATGCCATCCCCATCAAGCTGCCAATGAGTTTCTTCACAGAATTGGAAAAACTGCTTTAAAGTTCATATGGAACCAAAAAGAGCCCACATCTCCAGGAACAATCCTAAGTCAAAAGAACAAAGCTGGAGGCATCACGCTACCTGACTTCAAACTATGCTAAGGCTACAGTAGCAAAACAGCATGGTACTGGTACCAAACAGAGATATAGACCAATGGAACAGAACAGAGTCCTCAGAAATAAATACCACACATCTACAGCCATCTGATCTTTGACAAACCACAGGAGAAACAAAGAAATGGGAAAGGATTCCTATTTAATAAATGGTGCTGGGAAAATTGGCTGGCCATAAGTGAAAGCTGAAACTGGATCCTTTCCTTACTCCTTATACGAAAAGTAATTCAAGATGGATTAGAGACTTAAATGTTAGACCCTAATACCATAAAATCCTAGAGGAAAACTAGGTAGTACCATTCAGGACATAGGCATGGGCAAAGACTTCATGTCTAAAACATACCAAAGCTCTTGACAGCAAAAGCCAAAATTGACAAATGGGATCTCATTAAACTAAAAGTTTCTGCACAGCAAAACTACCATCAAGAGTGAACAGGCAACCTACAGAATGGGGAAAGAAATTTTTGCAATCTACTCATCTGACAAAGGGCTAATATCCAAGAACCTACAAGAACTCAAACAAATTTACAAGAAAAAAACAAACAACCCCACCGTAAAAGTGGGCAAGGATATGAATAGACATTTCTCAAAGAAGACATTAATGCAGGCAACAGACACATGACAAAATGCTCATCATCACTGGCCATCAAATGCAAATCAAAACCACAATGAATACCATCACACCAGTGCAGAATGAATCATTAAAAGTCCAGGAAACAACAAGGTGCTGGAGGGATGTGGAAATAGGAACACTTTTACACTGTTGAGTGGATTGTAAACTAGTTCAACCATTATGGAAACTTAGTATATGGCGATTCCTCAAGGATCTAGAACTAGATGTACCATGACCCAGCCATCCCATTACTGGGTATATACCCAAAAGGATTATAAGTATGCTGCTATAAGACACATGCACCGCATTATGTTTATTGCAGCACTATTCTAATAGCAAAGACTTGGGAATCAACCCAAATGTCCATCAGTGACAGATTAGTTAAGAAAATGTAGCACATATACACCATGGAATATATACAGCCATAAAAAGGATGAGTTTGTGTCCTTTGTGGGACATGGATGCAGCCTGGAATCCATCATTCTTAACAAACTGTCCCACCGTCTCAGAGGAACATCACACACCAGGGCTATCATGGGGGAGGGAGGGGGAGGGGATTGCATTGGGAGTTATACCTGATATGAAATGACCTTGAGTTGATGGGTGCAGCACACCAGCAAGGCACAGAATACATATGTAACAAACCTGCACGTTATGCACATGCTTGCCTACAACACAGTATAATAATAATAAATAAATTAAAAAAAAAAAGAAATATCCCATTATGGGAATTTCAAGGAAAGTGTGTTAGCAAACTGATTAATGAAAAGAACACTGTAACTCTCTGAGTTACAGTGACCTATCTAATGCAGTTTCTCAGAACGCTTCTTTAAACTTTTCATCCGAGGATATATCCTTTTTCAACATATCCTTCAATGTGCTCCCAAATATCACTTCTCAGATCCACGAGACAGTGTTAGCAAACTGCTTCATGAAGAGAAACTTGTAGCTCTGTGAGATGAATTCACACATCACAAAGAAGTTTCTCAGAAAGCTTCTTTCCAGTTTTATCTGAGGATATTTCCTTTGTCACCATAAGCTTCATGGTGTTAAGAAATATCCCATTGCAGATTTCAAGATAACAGTACTGACAAACTGATCAATGAAAAGAAAAGTGTATCTCTGTGAGGTGCATTCACACATCACAATGCAGTTTCTCAGAATGCTTCTTTCCAGTTTTCATCTGAGGATATTTCCTTTTTCACCACAGGCCTCAATGCACTCCCAAATATCACTATGCAGATTCCACGAAAACCTGGTTAGGAAACTGCTTCATGGAGAGAAACGTGTAAACCTCTGAGATGAAGTCACACATCACAAAGCAGTTTCTCGGAAACCTTCTGTCTAGTTTTTATGGGAGGATATTGCCTTTGTCGGCGTAAGCTTCATGACGCTAAGAAATATCCCATTGCAGATATCAAGGAAAGTGTGTTATCAAACTGATCAATGAAAAGAACACGGTAACTCTGTGAGTTGCATTCACACATCACAATGCAGTTTCTCAGAACGCCTCTTTAAACTTTACATCTGAGGATATATACTTTTTCAACATATCCCTCAAGGCACTCCCAAATATCACTTTTCAGATTCCACGAAGACAGTGTGAGCAAACTGCTTAATGAGGAGAAAAGTGTGGCTCTGTGAGATGAGTTCACACATCACAAAGAAGTTTCTCAGAAAGCATCTTTCCAGTTTTCATTTGAGGAAATTTCTGTTTTCACCACAGGCCTCAATGTGCTCCCAAATATCATGTTGCACTACCCACGGAAACAGTGTTAGCCAACTGCTCCATGAAGACTAAGGTGTAACTCTCTGAGATGAATTAACACGTCAAAAAGAAGTTTCTCAGAAAGCTTCTTTCATGTTTTTAATTGAGAATATTTCCTTTCTCAGCATAGGCCTCAATGCGATCCAATATATCCCCGCTCACATTCCCCAAAGACAGTGGGAATAGACTGCTCCGTGATGTATGTGAAAGTATAACTCTCTAAAATGAACTCACACATCATAAAGCGGTTTCTCAGAAAGCTTCCTTCTAGTTTTCATCTGAAGATATTTCCTGTTTCACCATAGGCCTCAATGCGCTCCCAGATATCACTATGCAGATTCCACGAAAACAGTGTTAGCAAACTGCTTCACGAAGAGAAAGGTGTCACTCTGTGAGATGAATTCACACATCACAAAGCAGTTTCTTAGAAATCTTCTTTCTGGTTTTTCTATAAGAATATTTCCTCTGTCTGAGGAGTCTTCAAAGCAATCCAAAATATCACCTCTTAGATTCCACAAAATCAGGGCTAGCAAACGGTTACACGAAATACATGTGTAACTCTGTGAGATGAATTCACACATCACAAGGCAGTTTCTCAGAAAGCTTCATTCTGCTTTTTATACAAGGATATTTCCTTTGGTCGTATAGTCTTCAAAGCGATTCGAAATATCCGTTCTCATATTCCACAAAATCAGGGCTAGCAAACGGTTCCACGAAATGCAAGTGTAATTCAGTGAGTTGAATTCACACGTCACAAACAGTTTCTCAGAAAGCTTCTTTCTTTTTTCAGCTGAGACTATTTGTGGTCTCACAGCGCCCCTGTGTGTCTCATTGCACATTCTGTGAAAATAGTCTTAGCAAGCTTCTCACTGAAAACAATGATGTCACTCTGTGAGCTGAATTCACCCACAACAAAGCAGTTTCTGAGAAGGCTTCTCTGCCGTTTTTATCTGAGGATATTTCATTTTTCACCATGGGATTCAACGATATTCAAGATATCACTTCTGAGATTCCACAAAAACAGCGCTAGCAAACTCCTCCATCAAAGAGTGGTTTAACTCTGGGAAAGGAATTGTCACATCACAGAGCAGTTTCGCAGAAATCTTCTTTCACCTTTTTAAATTGAGGATATTTCCTTTGACCGTATAGCCTTCATAGTGAATACAGATATCCCTTTCCAGACTCAACAAAAAGAGAGGTAACAGAATGCTCCATGAAAGGAAAGTGTATCTCTGTGAGATGAATTCACACATCAGATAGCAGTTTCTCAGAAATCTTCTTTCCAGTTTTCATCAGAGGATATTTCCTTTTTCACCACAGTCCTCAATGCGCTCCGCAATATCACTTTGCAGATTCCACGAAAACTGTTAGGAAACTGATTCATGGAGAGAAACGTTTAACCTGTGAGATGAACTCACTCATCACAAAGCAGTTTCTCAGCAAGCTTCTGTCTAGTTTTTATGGGAGGATATTTCCTTTGTCACTGTAAGCTTCATGGCGCTAGGAAATATCCCATTGTAGATTTCAAGGAAAGTGTGTTAGCAAACTGATTAATGAAAAGAACACTGTAACTCTGTGAGTTGCATTCACACATCACAATGCCGTTTCTCAGAACGCTTCTTTATACTTTTCATCTGAGGATATATCCTTTTTCAACATATCCCTCAATGTGCTCCCAAATATCACTTCTCAGATTCCATGAAGACAGTGTTAGCAAACTGCTTCATGAAGAGAAACTTGTAGCTCTGTGAGATGAATTCACATATCACAAAGAAGTTTCTCAGAATGCTTCTTTCCAGTTTTCATCTGAGGATATTTCCTTAATCCGAGGAGTCTTCATAGTGATCCAAAATATCACTTCTCAGATTCCACAAAAAGAGTGCTAGCAAACGGCTCCACGAAATACATGTGTAACTCTGTGAGATGAATACACACATCAAAAAGCAGTTTCTCAGAAAATTCCCTTCTTGTTTTTATCAGCGGATATTTCCTTTTTCACCGTAAGCTTCTTGGCGCTAAGAAATATTCCATTGTAGAATTCAAGGAAAGAGTGTTAGCAAACTGATTAATGAAAAGAACACTGTAACTCTGTGAGTTGCATTCACACATCACAA
>NW_022167832.1:0-1220 GCF_008728515.1 Papio anubis | reverse complement strand
TCTGGCAGCTGGAGAGGCTGCGGAGAGGCAGGAGCTGGGCCGGCGGAGGCCGACTGGCCGACGACTTGGGCCCGCAGGGGCGGCCCGGAGCAGGAGCGAGCCCAGGAGAGGCCGACTCGAGACCAGCGTGGGCATGCAGAGGCCGCCGGGAGGAGGAGCTGGGCCTGGAGAGGCTGGCTGGAGGAAGTCTGGGGCGTGGAGACGCCGTCGGAGGGCAGGAGCTGGGCTCGGAGAGGCCACCGTGGGGCCCGGCTTCAGGACGTTTGGGGCGTACAAAAGCCGCGCAGCGGGAGCTTGCCCGGAGCCGAGTCCAAAGAGGTTGTCGTGAGGCCGGCGCAGGGCCTGTGGCCGCAGTCGGGAACAGGAGGAGCTGGGCCCGGACGGGAGGCCGGGAGGCCGCAACTGGGCCTGGAGAGGCCGGCCTGAGGAAGTTCGGGGCCTGGAGAGGCAGCCAAAAGGCAAAGGCTTGGCCCGGAAAGGCCGTTTTCCGTGGCGAAGGAGCGGGGCCTAGTGAGGCCACCGGGAGGCAGGAGCGGGGCCCGGCGCAGCTGCCCAAAGGCAGGAGGAGCTCTGGCCTGGGGAGGCCGCAGTCAGGCGAGAGCTGGGCGTGGAGAGTCCGCTGGGAGGCAGAGGCTGGGCCTGTGCAGGCCTTCGGGAGGCAGGAGGGTGGGCCTGGCGAGGCCCACTAGAGGTGAAGTCCTGGAGCTGAGGAGGCCGCCCAGAGGTGTGAGCTGGGCTGGGTCTCAAGTGGCCAGTGTTAGGCAGGAGTATCTGGTCCTGGAGAGGCTGACCTGAGGAAGTGTGGCAGCCGTAGAGGCCGCGTAGAGGCAGGAGTTAGGCCGGCGGAGTCCGACTGGCCGACAATTTGCGTCCGCAGGGGCCGCCGGGAGCAGGAGCGAGACCTGGAGAGGCCGACTCGAGGCCAGCGTGGGCCTGCAGAGGCCGCCGGGAGGAGCTGGTCCTGGAGAGGCTGGCTAGAGGAAGTCTGGGGCGTGGAGACGCCGTGGGAGGGCAGGAGGCGGGCCCGGAGAGGCCACCGTGGGGCCCGGCTTCAGGACGTTTGGGGCCTAATAGGGCCGCGGAGCGGGAGATGGGCCGGAGCCGAGTCCAAAGAGGTTGTCGTGAGGCCGGGGCAGGGCCTGCGGCCGCAGCCGGGAGCAAGAGGAGCTGGGCCCGGACGGGAGGCCGGGAGGCCGCAACTGGGCCTGGAGAGGCCGGCC
>NW_022167831.1:0-1220 GCF_008728515.1 Papio anubis | reverse complement strand
TAGGGGCTATGGTGAAAAAGGAAATTTCCTCAGATGAAATCTGGAAAGAAGCTTTCTGAGAAACTGCTGTGTAATGTGTGACTTCCACTCACAGAGTTACATCTGTATTTCGTGGATCTCTTTGCTAGCCTTATTTCTGTGGAATCTGAGAACAGATACTTCGGATTCCTTTGAAGCCTAAAGGGCCAAAGGAAATATCCTCCGATAACAAAGAGAAAGAAGCTTCCAGAGAAACTTCTTTGTGTTCTGTGAAATCATCTCACAGAGTTAGAGCTTTCCCCTCAAGAAGGCTTTCGCTGAGACAGTTCTTGTGGAATTGGCAAAGTGATATTTGGAAGCCCATAGAGGGCTATGGTGAAAAAGGAAATATCCTCAGATGAAATCTGGAAGAAGCTTTCTGAGAAACTGCTTAGTGTTCTGTTAATTCATCGCCCAGAGTTATATCTGTATTTCGTGGATCTCTTTGCTAGCCTTATTTCTGTGGAATCTGAGAGCAGATATTTCGGATCCCTTTGAAGCCCATAGGGCCAAAGGAAATGTCCTCCCATAACACCGAGAAAGAAGCTTTCTGAGAAACTTCTTTGTATTCTGTGAAATCATCTCAGAGAGTTACAGCTTCCCCCTCAAGAAGCCTTTCGCTAAGACAGTTCTTGTGGAAATGGCAAAGTGATATTTGGAAGCCCATAGAGGGCTCTGGTGAAAAAGGAAATATCCTCATATGAAATCTGGAAAAAAGCTTTCTGAGAAACTGCTCTGTCATGTGTGACTTTCACTCACAGAGTTACATCTGTATTTCGTGGATCTCTTTGCTAGCCTTATTTCTGTGGAATCTGAGAACAGATATTTCGGATCCCTTTGAAGCCTATAAGGCCAAAGGAAATATCCTCTGATAACAAAGAGAAAGAAGCTTTCTGAGAAAACTCTTTGTGTTCTGTGAAATCATCTCACAGAATTACAGCTTTCCCCGCAGGAAACCTTTCGCTAAGACAGTTCTTGTGGAATTGGCAAAGTGATATTTGGAAGCCCATAGAGGGCTATGGTAAAAAAGGAAATATCCTCAGATGAAATCTGGAAGGAAGCTTTCTGAGAAACTGGTTAGTGTTCGGTTAATTCATCTGACAAAGTTACATCTGTATTTCGTGGATCTCTTTGCTAGCCTTATTTCTCTGGAATCTGAGGACAGATATTTCGGATCCCTTTGAAGCCTATAGGGCCAAAGG
>NW_022167830.1:0-1220 GCF_008728515.1 Papio anubis | reverse complement strand
ACTTGATTCATCTTAAAGGCTTCACTGGTATCTACCGGTTGACACTAGTTGTTGGCTGGGCTCTCAGCTGGGGCTGTTGACCAGAACAATCCATGTTGCCTCTTCATGTAGCCCAGACTTCCTGATAGCACAGAAGCTGGGTTCTAACAGCAAGTCTGGGGCTACACTTCCTGGGAACAAGGAAGAAGCTATCTCACCCAGACTTGGAAGTGACACGGCCTCACTTTCACCATAGTCACAAGCCCTCCCAGATTGAAGCGGAGAGGTTCTACCTCTCAACAGGAGTGTCAAAGTCACCTTGCAGGAAGAGGATGTGGGATGGGAAATATCATTGTGGCCATTCTGGAAAACACCATCTGCCACAAAGATCTATAAGGGCCTCAGTACTGAAGAGATTACACTCCTCCCACCATCCAAATGTTATTTCACATACAAACAACTCTAGACCATAAAATAGGGGCAATGCAGCCCAATAAAGTATCAACTTCCCCATAACTCCTTCCATGCTTTTTCTGCTGGTGGTGGAGGGGACAGGGTGTCAACCATCCAATACTGTAGAGATATATTATTTTTCCTCACTCTCTTTTTTTTTAGGGGGTTGCCTCTGCTTTGCTGATGCCCTAAGTGTGTGCTCAAACTATATGGTGGATGCTGCAGCCTGGGGTAAGGGTGTTTTGGGCAGAGGGAGCAGCACATGAAAATAAGTTAAGCAGCATGGTTAGGTACACTCGGATGGCGAGAAACCAAAGGGAGAATGGTGAGACATGATGCTGAAAGGCTGATAAGAAACAGATCAGGAAGAGCCTTGTGGACCAATCATAATACTGAGCACCAATAACAATAGCATGCATTCTTTTGCTCTTAGTATTCTAAGCGCTTTTCATAAACACACGTTTAACCACTCAACAACCCTGGGACGTAGGTAATATGATTTTTTTTTTTTTTTTTTTTTTGAGACAGTCTTGCTCTGTTGCCCAGACTGGAGTGCAGTGGCATGATCTTGGCTCACTGCAACCTCTCCTGGGTTCAAGCGATTCTCTGATCTCAGCCTCCCGAGTAGCTGGGATTACAGGCGTGCACCACCACTCCCAGCTAATTTTTGTTTTTTTTTTCGTAGAGATGGGGTTTTGCCATGTTGGCCAGGCTGCGATTATTTCATTTTACCAATGAGTTAAACTGGTTAAATAGTTTCTTCAGGCTCACACTGCTAGTAAGAGGCA
>NW_022167829.1:0-1220 GCF_008728515.1 Papio anubis | reverse complement strand
GTTGTTAGAAGCAGCCAGGCCACATCTTGAATGCTTTGCTGCTTAGACATTTTTCCAACAGAAACCCTAAATCATCACTTTCAAACTCAAACTTTTATATATCCCTAGGGCATGACCAAAATTCAGCCAACCACTTTGCTAAGACAACATGAATGACCTTTGCTTCGGTCCTAATAAGTTTCTAATTTCCATCTGAGACCTCCTCAGGCCAGCCTTCACTGTCCAGATCACTATCAGCATTTTGGTCACAACCATTCAACCAGTCTCTAAGAAAATCTCAACTTTCCCTCACTTTTCTATCTTCTTCTGAGTCCTACAAACTCTTCCAACCTCTGCCTGTTTACCCAATTACAAAGCTGATTCCACATTTTCAGGTATTCTTATAACAATTTTCCACTCCTTTGTGCCAATTTTCTGTAGTAAGCTATTTTTGCATCACTATGAATACCTGAGACTGGGTAATTTATTTTTTAAAAAGGAGGTTTAAGTGGCTCATGATTCTACAGGCTGTAGAGAAGGCAGCACTGGCATGCACTTCTGGGGAGGCCTCTGGAAGTTTACAGTCATGGCAGAAGTTGAAGCAGAATCTTGCACATCACAGAGCAAAAAGCAGGAGCGAAAAACAGAGGGGCGAGTTGTTACACGCTTTTAAATGACCAGATCTTATGGGAACTCACTCCCTGTCATGTGGATAGGACCAAATGGGATGGTGCTAAGCCATTTGTGAGTAATCCACCCCGATGGTTAAATCACCTTTCACCAGGCCCACCTCCAACATTGAGAATTACATTTAAATATGAGATTTGGGAGGGAACACACATTGAAACCCTATCAGAGGAGTCTTTATGTTTTTTCAAATATAAGATGATATCATCAACAAAAATGATAATTTGACTTCTTTTCCAGTTGGGATGCTTTTTATTGCTTTCTCCTGTCTGATTGCTCCAGATAGAACTTTCAGAATTATGTTGAATAACAGTGGTAAAAGTGAATATTCTTGTCATCTTCCAGATTTTAGAGGAAAGATTTTTAGTTTTTCCCCACTTAGTATGAAACTAGCTGTGGGTCTGTCACATATGACTTATTATGTTGAAATACGTTCATCCCATACCCAGTTTTCAAAGGGTTTTTTATTATTAAAGAATATTAAATTTTATCAAATAATTTTTTAGCATAATGGAAATGATTATATGGATTTTTTCCTTCATTCTGGTTTTTTT
>NW_022167828.1:0-1221 GCF_008728515.1 Papio anubis | reverse complement strand
ATTAGGTAAATTACAGCAGACTCTGATGTCACCTGTATTAGGTAAATCACAGCAGACTCTGAATTCACCTGTATTAGGTAAATTACAGCAGACTCTGAATTCACCTGTATTAGGTAAATTACAGCAGACTCTGAATTCACCTCTATTAGGTAAAGTTCAGTAGACTCTGAATTCATCTGTATTAGGTAAATCACAGCCGACTCTGATGTCACCTGTATTAGGTAAATTACAGCAGACCCTGAATTCACCTGTATTAGGTAAATTACAGCAGACTCTGAATTCACCTGTATTAGGTAAATTACAGCAGACTCTGAATTCACCTGTATTAGGTAAATCACAGCAGACTCTGATGTCACCTGTATTAGGTAAATCACAGCAGACTCTGATGTCACCTGTATTAGGTAAAGCACAGCAGACTCTGATGTCACCTGTATTAGGTAAATTACAGCAGACTCTGCATTCACCTGTATTAGGTAAATTACAGTAGACTCTGAATTTCAGAACATCTATGCAATGAAATCTAAAACGCACTCTGCAATGTTTGGTTAACCTGTACATAATTGTGTTCTCTCTATGTGTGTGTGTGTGTGCGTGTGTGTGTTTAAAAAAGGTAAAAGGAAACTTTGAATTATTTAAGTCTGAAGCAAAGGGGACATTTAATTGTACATGATTTTTAATAATATTTTTATGGGGCTTAATCCTATCGCAAAGTTTTCCTCTCCTGGAAAATTCTTAACGGGCACGATTTGCTTGGATTATCCAAAGCCCTAAAGTGCAAACGCAGAGGGAGAGACCTCCATCATTTTATTGCATTTGGCCTCTCCTGGTTCTCTGTTGAGTGGATATAATGATGGTCATCAAGTCTCAATTCTGGTTTTGCTTTAGCACTGAAAAAAACTACTGTGGTTTATTTTGGGTGTTTTCTTGTTGTTGTTGTTTTGTTTTTCTTTTGAAATGGAATCTGGCTCTGTCGCCCAGGCTGGCGTGCAGTGGCGCGATCTCGGCTCACTGCAACCTGTACCTCCTGGGTTCACGCCATTCTCCTGTCTCAGCCTCCCCAGTAGCTGGGACTACAGGCGCCCGCCACCACGCCCGGCTAATTTTTGTATTTTTAGTAGAGACGGGGTTTCACCGTGTTAGCCAGGATGGTCTCGATCTCCTGACCTCGTGATCCGCCCGCCTCGGCCTCCCAAAGTGCTGAGATTACAGGTGTGGGCCACC
>NW_022167827.1:0-1221 GCF_008728515.1 Papio anubis | reverse complement strand
TTGATTATATTTATTTGAAAACTTAGGTTATAAATCCTAGAAGTAAAGGTTCTCTGTCCAGTTGTTGAAAAACTTTTACATATAAGAAAAAGTGTCAAGTGTCCTCCAAAAATATTGTGTTGATATATAAAAAAGTAGTTTATGAGACTTTTTATAGCATCATCACACATCTTGACCAAAATTGAATTTATATTTTAATATGATAGATTTTAAAATGTGCATTTTGTTATTTTAACTTGAATTTCTTTAATTATAGATAAAGTTGAATTTATTTATTTATTTATTTATTTATTTATTTATTTATTTATTTAGAGAGGGAGTCTCGCTCTGTCGCCCAGGCTAGAGTGCAATGGCGCAATCTTGGCTCACTGCAAGCTCCGCCTCCCGGGTTCAGGCCATTCTCCTGCCTCAGCCTCCCGAGTAGCTGGGACTGCAGGCACCCGCAACCACACCCGGCTAATTTTTTGTATTTTTAGTACAGACGGGGTTTCACTGTGTTAGCCAGGATGGTCTCGAGAATACTTCTGTTTTTAAAGATATTTGTACCTCTTCTGTGGACTGACAATCCATATAATCTCTTCATTTTTCATTACTTCTTTAATCTTTCCGTTCTAAATGCTACAAGTTATTCATAAATCAGTGATAACAGCTCTTTATTTCGTGTTTTGAAAATATATTATCATCTCTTTTCTTGTGTTTACTCTTTTTTTACTTTTTCACTTTCATAGTCAAATGTATGTCTTTGTTTTCATGGATTCTAATTTTATGTCTAGAATATTTTTATCCATTCCATTATGTTAAAATAATATTCACCCATTTTTCTTTCACTAATATCATAATTTTATTTTTACAGATGTAAATATTTTACTTCTCTGAAATTTATTTTCATATGAGATTAGAATCTGATACTGCTCTCCAGGCATTAGCAAATTACCCTGTCATCATATACTTAATATTTTCCTTATTGATAAAAAATCTATTCCTATCATATGTCACATGTACATAAATATTTGTGTCTAGATCTGGATAATAGTTTTCTGTTGTATTTCACTGTCTCACTCTTCCTATTCTGGCCCCTTATTCTTGAAATGTTGTAACTCTATAATGTAGAGTGAGTAGAGCATGAAGGAACATGCTGCTATGTCACATGGCATAGTCACGCATAAGAAAGGCAGGATTTATTAGGGAAGCTTATAAGTAAACATTTAGAAAAGCATCTCC
>NW_022167826.1:0-1221 GCF_008728515.1 Papio anubis | reverse complement strand
GAAAGAGAAAGAAGGAAAGAAAAAGAAGGTAAGGAAAGGAAAGGAGAAAGAGAGAGAATGAGAAAAAAAGAAAAAAGAAAGAGGAGGAGAAATGGATCATGTATGGAGCAGTCTCCCCAGTGAGGTCGACGGCATGGAACTAGACCCTTACAGAGGAAAAGGCATGCTTCTCCCATTTTAGCTGCCTGTAAATGCAGTTTTGTTTAGAGTGCTCTAATAGTGTCTCTTTAACAGCATTTATTTTCTCTATGAAGTAGGACGCGAAGTCATCTGCTGCAAAGGGGGAATTGTGGGTTTGGAGGCTTCTACGAGTCATTAAAGGAACATTGCTAGGAAGACTGAGGACCTACATTCCTACGTTCAGCTGCACTCTCCCCTACTAGATGTGTATCTGATCTCTGAAAATCACTCCTTTTGGTTGAAAAGACTCATCCCAGCCGGGCGCGATGACTCATGCCTATAATCCCAGCACTTTGAGGGGCCGCAGCAGGCGATCACCTGAGGTCAGGAGTTTGAGACCATCCTGGCCAACATGGTGAGAGACCATCCTGGCCAACATGGTGAAACCCCATCTCTACTAAAAATACAAGAATTCGCTGGGCTTGGTGGCACAGGCCTGTAATCCCAGCTACTCGGGGGGCTGGGGCAGGAGATTCGCTGGGAATCTGGGAGGCAGAGGCTGCAGTGAGCCAAGATCACGCCATTGCACTCCAGCCTGGGTGACAGAGTGAGACTCTGTCTCAAAAAAAAAAAAGAAAAAGAAAGAAAAAGAAAAGACTCATCCCTTCTGGGGCCCCCGGCCCCTGGATGTCTGTAAAGTCTACTCCTTCTATATCATGAACACGTGTCTATTCCATCTCCTAAAGCCTCAGGAAACCTATGCACCTGTTTTCCTGAAGCCCTTCTTGGACCCCCAGCATCCTGGAAACCTACATCCTACAATATAAGAAGCAGCTCCTGGCCAGGCGCAGTGGCTCGTGCCTATAATCCCAGCACTTTGGGAGGCCGAAGGGGGTGGATCACAAGGTCAGGAGTTCAAGACTCAGCCTGGCCAAGAGGGTGAAAACCTGTCTCTACTAAAAATACAAAAAATTAGCTGGGCGTGGTGGCAGGCACCTGTAATCCCAGTTACTTGGGAGGCTGAGGCAGGAGAATCGCTTGAACTCGGAGGGCAGAGGTTGCAGTGAGCTGAGATCTTGCCACTGCACTCCAGCCTGGGTG
>NW_022167825.1:0-1221 GCF_008728515.1 Papio anubis | reverse complement strand
AGAAATAAATTGTATTCCATTAGGAAAAAGGGAAGTCAAATTGTCCTGGTTTGTAGATGATGTGATTGTATTTAGAAAATCCCATTATCTCAGGGCCAAATGTCCTTAAGCTGAGAAGCAACTTCAGCAAAGTCTCAGGATAAAAAATCAATGTGCAAAAATCACAAGCATTTTTATAAACTAATAACAGACAAACAGAGAGTCAAATGAAGATTGAACTCCCATTCACAATTGCTTCCAAGAGAATAAAATACCTAGGAATCCAACTTACAAGGGATGTGAAGGACCTCTTCAAGGAGAACTACAAACCACTGTTCAACGAAGTAAAAGAGGATACAAAAAAATGGAAGAACATTTCATGCTCATGGATAGGAAGAATCAATATCGTGAAAATGGCCATACTGCCCAAAGTAATTTATAGATTCAATGTCATCCCCATTAAGCTACCAACGGTTTTCTTCACAGAATTGGAAAAGAAACTGCTTTAAAGTTCATATGGAAGGAAAAAGAGCTCACATTGCCAACACGATCCTAAGCCAACAGAACAAAGCTGGGGACATCATGCTACCTGACTTCAAACTATATTACAAGGTTACAGTGAGCAAAACAGCATGGTACTGGTACCAAAACAGAGATATACTGCAATGCAACGGAACAGAGCTCTCAGAAATTATGCCACACATCTGCAACCATCATCTTTGACAAACCTGACAAAAAAAAATGGGGAAAGATTCCCTATTTAATAAATGGTGCTGGGAAAACTGGTTAGCCATACGTAGAAAGCTGAAACTGGATCCCTTCCTTATGCATTATACAAAAATTAATTCAGAGACACACACAGGCTCAAAATAAAGGGATGGAGAAAGATCTACCAAGCAAATGGAAAACAGAAAAAGGCAAGGTTTTTAATCCTAGTCTGTGATAAAACACACTTAAAATCAACAAAGATCAAAAAAGACAAGGCCATTATATAATGGTAAAGGGATCAATTCAACAAGAAGAGCTAACTATCCTAAATATATATGCACTCAATAGAGGAGCACCCACATACCTAAAGCAAGTCCTTAGAGACTTACAATAGACTTATACTCTCACACAATAATAATGGGAGACTTGAATACCCAACTCTCAACATTAGACAGCTCAATGAGACAGAATGTTAACAAGGACATAGAGGAATTGAACTCAATTCTGCACCAAGTGGACCTAATAGATATCTGC
>NW_022167824.1:0-1221 GCF_008728515.1 Papio anubis | reverse complement strand
CATGTTGGCCAGGCTGGTCTCAAACTCCTGACCTCAAGTGATCCGTCCACCTCGGCCTCCCAAAGTGCTGGGATTACAGGTGTGAGCCACCGCACCTGGCCCATTTTCACTTTTCATTAGCTGCTTTTTCCCCGCATTTATTTCCTACCTTTCTGTGAAGGATTTCTGAATTAAATGCATTTCATGTCTTAACCTTCTGAATTGTTTGTTCTCTCATTTTCCATGTTGTTGAGGAAAATAACAGGCTACGCGAGACATATTAAATTTGTATGTAGTTGCTCAGATCAGGATAAGTGCTCACCTGTTGCAGAACGGGACTCTGCTCTTGCTTCACCCAGGATGCGTTTCCTAGTTCCTTACTAGAGTGGGGACACACCATACTCCAGCCCTCCGGACCCCGCTCCCTGCTCTGGCATGATTCCACCAGACTATCTTCCAGCTGTCCTCCCTGGACCTAGATGTTTTCTTTCTTTCTTTTTTTTTTTTCCTTTGAGATGAAGTCTCACTGGATGGTCCAGGCTGGAGTGCAGTGGCACAGTCTCGGCTCACTGCAACCTCCACCTCCCAGGTTCAAGTGATTCTTCTGCCTCAGCCTCCCAAGTAGCTGGGATTACAGGTGCCTGCCACCACGCCCAGCTAAATTTTGGGAGATAGGGTTTCACCATTTTGGCCAGGCTGATCTTGAACTCCTGACCTCAAGTGATCCGCCCGCCTTGGCCTCCCAAAGTGCTGGGATTACAGGCGTGAGCCACCACACCTGGTCAATTTTTTTTTTTTTTTAAATTTGTATAGATGGGGTTTTTCCATGTTGCCCGGGCTGGTCTTGAACTCGTGGGCTCAAGCGACCCTCCCGCCTCGACCTCCCAAAGTGTTGGGAGTATAGGTGTGAGCCACTGTGCCTGGCTGAGATGATTTAAATGACACGGGAGGATGTGCACAGGTTATATGCAAATACTATACCATTTTGTATCGGGGTCTTGAGCATCCTAGGGTTCTGGTGTGGAGCCAGGGTGGGGCAGGCCTGGTCCCAATCCCCTGCAGATACCAAGGGATGACCGTACATGTTGTATTTCTGAAAATAGTTTTAGAGTAAATTAAACCGAGTGACAGATGAGATTCCTACCCATTTAGTAATAGTAGTGCCGTGGTTCTTTCCCTCCTTCCTGACCGGCTGTGATGGTCATGAATCAGAGTGTCATGTGTGGGTGGGCGGTAGGTGCT
>NW_022167823.1:0-38863 GCF_008728515.1 Papio anubis | reverse complement strand
GGGAGAAAGTACGAGTCTGTTATTGGGATATTCTAACAAGTTCCCACCAACAGACTGGCTGAAAGCGACACCCTCGTATTGCATTACGGTTCCGGAGGCCACAGATCTCCCAGATCAGCCTCTCTGTGCTGCTAGGGAGGGGTGTGCAGACTTCCTTCTGCAGGTTCCAGGGGGACAATCTGTGCTTTCGTGTTTTCTGGGTCCTAAAGGAAACCCACAACCCTTGGCTCCTGGCCTCGCATCTCACCTCCTTCTTCCTCTTCTGTCTGCTGGTCTCCGTCTGTCTTCGTCACACAAGGACCCTTGGGATTCCATCGGCCCACCTGGGTCAGCCCAGGTCACCTGTCCATCTGCCCTTAACTGAACCACGTCTGCAAAGCACCTGTTGCTATGAGGGTTCACACAGGCTCGTAGCTCCTGGAGACTGAGGCCTGGGTATCTTTGGAGGTCCATAGAGAGTGTGAGGCCTCTGAGCCCAAGCTTAGCCATCGTATCCCCTGTGACCTGCACGTATCCATGCAGATGGCCTGAAGCAATCGAAGATCCACAGAAGAAGTGAAAATAGCCTTGACCGATGACATTGCACCACTGTGCTTTGTTTCTGCCCCACCCCAATGTACTTTGCAATCGTCCCCAATCCTTAACAAGGTTCTTTGTATTTCCTCCCATCTTGGAAAAAGTATTTTGTGAGATCCAGCCCCTGCCTGCAAAACATTGTTCCTAACTCCACCGCTTATCCCCAAACCTCTAAGAACTAACCCTAATCCCATCACCCTTTGCTGAGTCTCTTTTCGGATTCAGCCCCCCTGCACCCAGGTGCAATAAACAGGTTTGTTGCTCACACAAAGCTTGTTTGCTGGTCTCTTCCCACGGACACGTGTGACACAGACATGCAAATATCAGTCGGTGAGGGCTTGGGAAGGGGGGGGATGCCAAAAACTGGTCTTCACACCTCGGCCAGGGGACCCCAGGTCACCTGCCCTCTCCCCTTGACTGAATCACTTCTGCAAAGCATCTGTTATGACCGTTCACATACTCGTAGCTTCTAGGGATGGGGACCTGGGTATCTGTGGAGATCCTCATGCAGTTGATCCCAGGGAATAGAAAGATTCCAGCCAATATCGGTCAGTGAGGTCTTGGGAAGGGGGGGGGATGCCAAAAACTGGTCTTCACACCTTGGCCAGGGGACCCCAGGTCACCTGCCCTCTCCCCTTGACTGAATCTGTCATGACCGTTCACATGCTTGTAGCTTCTAGGGATGGGGACCTGGGTATCTGTGGAGATCCTCATGCAGTTGATCAGGGAATACAGAGATTCAGCAAATATCAGTCAGTAAGGGCTTGGAAGGGGATGCAAAACTGGTCTTCACACATGGCTGGGGCCCAGAGACTACCTCACCGGCTGGTCCCGCGTGAGCAGGACATTTGTTTGGGCCCACAGGAGTTGCATTTCCCACCACAGTTCTGCAAGCAGAGCGTCCAAAAATCCAGAATGCTGGATGCATAGAGAGAATGGGCTTATACTGAAGTCTTTAGATTGTAAAAGTTAAAAGGGGAAAGGGCCTGCTGGGCGATTGGCTCCACACCTGGCCATCCCAGCACTTTGGGAGGCCAAGACAGGTGGATCACACAGGGTCAGGTTGAGACCATCTGGCCAGCAATTTGAAACCAGTCTACTAAAATACAAAAATTAAGCCGAGTGGTGGCAGGAGTGCCTGTCATCCCAGCCTCACTTGGGAGGCTGAGGCAGGAGGAATGCTGGAACCGAGGCCCGGAGTTACTGATGAACCAAGGTCAGCACCACTGCACTCAGTCTAGGACGAGGCCAAACTCTGTAAAAAGAAAGAAGAGAAAAAAGGGCGGGCACAGTGAGGCTCCGCGCCTGTTATCCTCAGCCAGGTTGAATGCAGTTGTTTGGGTTAAAAGCCCTGGGGTCAAGGGGTGGGAGGCCAGTACAGCCCGGCATGGGTGACCCCATCTACTTCAAAATGCAAAAATTAGCGAGTGAAAGGTGGTGGTGCCTGTCATCCAGATTGCAGGGGGCTGAGGTAGGAGAATGAAAAGCGAACCTGGGAGGCGGAGGAGGTTGCCCGTGAGCGAGATCAGCACCACTGCCTGGTCAACAGAGTGAGACTCCATCTGAAACAAAACAAAATTTAAGGAAAGGATGGCCAAAGCCCTTAGATGAATTCTCCTTGGACACAGAATTTAGATTTCACATTTTTTTTTCTATTTGGCTTGAATAGATGGATACACATGAGTTGGGGGTGTAGACTGTGGAGTACAGAACTATAAACATCCTACAAAGAATCTTCACAGGCGGCATGGGCTGAACTCTGAAAAACAGTTGTAGGAGAACAGGCCAGGAATCTATTTAAACCATTCCAACAGTTTCCCTGGCTGGCCACCCTGTCCTCCTTTCCTCCGCTCATTCCATCTTCCTTTCACCTAGGCCAACTACCGGCTAAGTGGGAGGATCCACCCATTATCTTCCTTCCTCCACCACTTCCTTCCTTCCCTTCCTTCCTCCCTCCTTCCTTCCTTCTTCTTTCTTCCTTCTCCTCTTCCTTCCTTCCCTTCCTTCCTCCCTCCTTCCTTCCTTCCTTCCTTCCTTCCTTTCCTCCCTCCCTTCCTTCCTTCCTTATGTCCTTCCTTCCTTCTTTCTTCCACTTTCTTCCTTCCTTCCTTCCTCCCTCCCTCCTCCCTCCTTCATGCTATTCCCACTCCACTCGTTCCATTCCCATTCGTTGTTGTTGTTCTGGTGTCATCCACATCCATCATTTATCACATCTTCATCCTCCACCTCCATCATTACCACGTTGATTCGTTTTGTTTTCATTTCATTGTTTATCATCATTCATTCATTCATTCCATTCCATTCATTCATCTATCATCATCCATCATTTCACATTCATTCGACCAATAGTCATTCATTCATTCATTCATTCATTCATTCGTCCTCGATATTTCAATGTCATTGTTGTGTGGTCGACAATTCGAGAATGTTCCCGTGTTCGTTGTTCGTTCATCATCATCACATCCACGTTCGTGCGTTAATCCATCATCATCATCCATCATCACATCATTTCATTTGCAATTTTCATTCATTCATTCATTGTTTCGTTTCATTCCATTGCATCATATGTTCCATCCATCATTCATTCGTTCGTACGTTGTTGTGCCGTTTTGACGAAACCGTTTCGTTACCGTTCCGTTTACATCATCATTCTGGTACTGGTTGACATTCGTTTGGCATTATTCCGTTGTTCATCATCACCTCTTTCTTCCACCTTCCATTTCTTCCTTCCATTCCTTCTTCCTTCCTTTCCTTCCTTCCTCCTTCCATCCATTCCATTCTTTTCTTCCTCCTCCCTTCCTTCCTCCATTCCATTCCATTCTCCTCCTCCTTCCTTCATTATTCCTTCATCCATTCATTCCTCCATTTATCCATTCATTCCATTCCTTCTTTCCTCCATCCTTCATTCACATCCATTCTTCATTTCATTTCATTTCATCAGTTCACATTCTTCATTATTTGGCAATTCCATGTTTTATTCGTTCTTCACTTAACATCATTCCATTCGACTTGTTGCCATTGCCAACCATTGTTACCATTCATTCCATCTTCCTGTTTGTGAACAAAATAATGCATTTATCTTAATATTTCCATTTCATCATCTCTTTGTATAGGTAAATATTAAAACAATTAAAAACAAATAATCAAATTAAAAATAAACAAAATAAATCAATTAATAAAATAAAAACAAATACTTTATAATAATAATATTATTAATATTATTATTATTATTATTATTATTTGAGATGGAGTCTCGCTCTGTCTCCCAGGCTGCAGTGCAGTGGTGCGATCTCGGCTCACTGCAACCTCCACCTCCCGGGTTCAAGCGATTCTCCTGCCTCAGCCTCCTGAGTGGCTGGGATGACAGGCACCTGCCACCACGCCAGGCTGATTTTTGTGTTTTTAGTAGAGACGGGGTTTCACCACTTTGGCCCCTTGCTGGGTGAGAGGGTCTCCTGCCGTCCACCCCAGCCTCTCTGGGAGCCTCCATCTGCGGATGGACGCAGGGACTGTCTGTCTCTGGTTGTGCTAACCCCACCATCCCTGCCCCTCTTTGTCTGTAGACTCAAAGCTGTGTAGGAAGAGTAGCTTTTGACAGCCCAGCATATCATGTCTTCTGTAAACCGTTCTAATTTATAGAGGGTCTCAGGTTTAATCTTGCACGTTCTCCTGCCGTATCCTAAATTATCAATCATTTTAATGACACGTTAAAAAAAAAATAACAAGCAAATCTTCGATGACATCCTTATCGCCTATTTTAATACAATTTCCTAAATCAAACGTCGTACGGAAGCTCCTAGAAAAAAAAGTACGCCTGGTAGGAAATTAAAGAAGTGTGTACTTAGGGCGACCAACGTTACACGGATAGACTTATCAGATCTTTAATTGTATACAAACGAGCTTCTCTCCGTATTAAAAGAGGCACCTGGCTTTTTGAATTACAGAGTCTCTGGGTCCACAGATACAGACACGTCTTTGGAATCGTAAATACTACTAGCTAGCAACAATCCTACATTAAATTTCAGGTCTTAATCAGGTCTTACACCACGTGCTTTTTAAATTGTTATTGCTGTTTTGTTTTTTTTTGGAGACGGAGTCTCGCTCTGTCTCCCAGGCTGGAGTGCAGTGGTGCGATCTCGGCTCACTGCAACCTCCGCCTCCCGGGTTCAAGCAATTGTCCTGCCTCAGCCTCCTGAGTATGTGGGATTAATAGGCACCTGCCACCATGCCCGGCTAATTTTTTTCTGTTTTTAGTAGAGATGAGGTTTCACCCTGTTGGCCAGGCTGGTCTCGAACTCCTGACCTCACGATCCACCTGCCTCGGCCTCCCAAAGTGCTGGGATAACAGGCGTGAGCCACCGCGCCCGGCCACATTCCTGTTTTTTCAAACCCATCTGTGCATTGGACTTTGTTAGCACAGTCCTAGGATACTGATGAGGCTGGTGATCTTTGTTTGCTAAATCATAGCTGTCTGCCTGTTTAGAAGGCAATGTAAGCGTGAATGAAATGAATCTGATATCTGTGCAGCGCCCTCACCAGCCGTCTACCCAGCCGTCTTCGACGTGGCCACAAGCCCTTATTAGCAGCAGCTCCAGGCACCTATGGCCTCCCACACCCAGAAAACAAACTTACAGTTTGACCACCAAAATTTAAAGTTGTGTGGCTGTGCGGATGACCCGGCTTATTTGAATTTCCAAGGAACAGAGCAGCTCCTGTTTTACAAGTTTATTGCACGATGACATACTTTAATTTTATACAAACGAGCTTCTCTTCGTATTAAAAGATGGTATATAGTGGAGAGAGGATGTTTGGACGTTGGAAAAAAAATCTCTCTCGGAAAGAGAGAGTCTTTTTTAACTGTAGATAAATAGGTATCAGCCTCTTGCTATCCATTTGGAGTGTGTTTTATTAAATATTTGAGGCAGGGTCTGGCTAAGCTGCCCAGGCAACAGTGCAATGGTGCAATTACAACTGACGGTAGCCTCGACCTCCTGGGCTCAAACAATCCTCCTGCCTCAGCCTCCTGAGTAGCTGGGACTACTGGCGTGTGCCACCAAAGTTCGCTGATCGTTATTGTTTACTTTTTGCAGAGGTTGGGTCTTGCTACATTGCCCAGGCTGGTGTCAAACTCACAGGCTCAAGGGATCCTCCTGCCTCAGCCTCCTGAGTAGCTGGGACTACTGGCTTGTGCCACCAAAGTCAATTTATCTTTCTTTTTTACTTTTTGCAGAGGTGGGGTCTTGCTATGTTGCCCAGGCTGGTGTCAAACTCACAGGCTCAAGGAATCCTCCTGCCTCAGCCTCCTGAGTAGCTGGGACTACTGGCATGTGCCACCAAAGTCAGCTAATCTTTATTGTTTACTTTTTGCAGAGGTTGAGTCTTGCTACAATGCCCAGGCTGGTGTCAAACTCACAGGCTCAAGGGATCCTCCTGCCTCAGCCTCCTGAGTAGCTGGGACTACTAGCTTGTGCCACTACAGTCAGCTAATTTTTTATTTTTTACTTTTTGTAGAGGTGGGGTCTTGCTACATTGCCCAGTCTGGTCTCACACTCAGAGGATCAAGCGATCCTCCTGCCTTGGCCTCCCAAAGTGCTGGCATGGCAGGCATGAGCCACCACATCCTGCCAGTTTGAGCCAGTTCTATTCCCATGTCCCAAAGCCTCATTGGACCAACGACTGAGCACTTCATTCCCTCTTCCCCAAGAACTGAAGTGGACGGGTTTTCTCATGGATGTTACATGTTAGTGCTGGGATCTGTCATTAGAGAAAAGTGCACGCCCGCCTTTTTGGGGCACACAGACACACAGACACACAGACACTGTGTCTCTCACTGGCTCTTGACTTCTAACCATCAAGGCTGGGTGCATGCATGGCCCGGGGATCCCAAGCATCCCTCAGGCGCTGACACCGATTGTATAGTCTTCTGGTCAACTACTCAGTAAGTTCTTCCTCAGGCTCCTTGCTCTCCTTGGCCACCATCCCCACTTGAAAGGTTCCGGGGACTCTCCTGTCCTGGTTGCAATGATGCCCCAGGATTCTTGGGGACAGGAGATTCTATTGGGACTCACCAAAGAATGAGAAGGGTAGCAAGATAGTTAGATCATAACTAAATAGATAATAGGTAGATGATAAGTAGATAGATGAAAGAGAGTAGCTGGACGGTAGATATAGATGATAGATAGACAGATAATAGGTAGATGATAGGAAGATAGTAGATAGATGTAGATTAGATAGATAGGCAGATGATAGAATGAGAGTGGACGAATAGATAGGTGATAGATAGATAGACAGATAGATGACAGGATGTAACGGATAAAAGATAGATAGATGATAGATGGAAAGATAGATATACAGATGATAGAATGTGAGTGGATGAATATATAAAAGATAGATAACAGGATGTGAATATATGAATAGACAATAGATGGATGGATGGATAGATAATAGGATATGAGTGGATGAATAGATAGATAAACAGATGATAAGTGTTAGTGGATGAATAGATAGATATAGATAGATAGAAAGATAGATAGATAGATAGATAGATAGATAGATAGATAGATAGATAGATAGATAGATAGATAGATAGATAGATAGATAGATAGATGTGATGGTGGATGGATAGGTGGATGAACAGATAGATACATGGATGGGTGAATACATAGATACTAGACAGATGTGATGGATGGATGGCTGGATAGACTGATAGATTGATCAATAGATAAATAGACAGATGATAGATGGATATCTATTAATAGATAGATATGACAGATAGTAGATAGACAGATGATGGATAGATGGATAGCTGTTAATAGATAGACAGGAAGATGATAGAATGTGAGTGGATGAATAGATAGATGATAGATAATATATAGATAAGATAGATACATAAATAGATAGATACAGAGATACATAAATAATCGGATGTAATGGATAAAAAATAGACATACAGATGATAGAATGTAAGTGGATGAATAGATGTGATAGATAGATAGATAATAGAATGTTAGTGGATGAATAGATAGGTGATAGACAGATAATAAGATGTGAATGTATGAATAGGTAGATAGTAGACGAATGGATGGCTAGATAGGTAGATACATAGACACATAGACAAATAGATAATAGGATGAGTGGATGAATAGAGAGATAGATGATAGATAGATAGATAGATAGATAGATAGATAGATAGATAGATGATAGATAACAGGATATGAGTGGATGAATAGATAGATACATAGACAGATGTGATGGTGGCTGAACAGATAGACAGATACATGGATAGATGTGTAGATAGATACTAGATAGATGTGATGGATGGACGGATGGATAGATTGATAGATCAATCAATAGATAGATAGATCGATCAAGATAGATAGATAGATAGATAGATAGATAGATAGATAGATAGATAGATAGATAGACAGATAGATAGATAGATAGATAGATAGATAGATAGATAGGATAGATAGATAGATACATAGATAGATAGATGGATAGATAGATAGATGGATGATAGATAGATAGACGATAGATGGATAGATAGATAGAGATGATGATAGATAGATAGATAGATAGATAGATAGATAGATAGATAGATAGAGATGATGATAGATAGATAGATGGATAGATAGATAGATAGATAGATAGATAGATAGATAGATAGATGATGATGATAGATGGATAGATAGATAGAGATGACGATAGATAGATAGATAGATAGATAGATAGATAGATAGATAGAGATGATGATAGATGGATAGATAGATAGATAGACCTTCATGAAAAAATTCCCTACATTTTAGTAGAATGTACTAGGACCTGATCCCTGGGGACACTGAAATCTAAGCTGAGATTTGGGTCAACACCACAGTGACTGTTTTCCAGGACGTGGCGTCTGCTGATTCTGGGGTCGGGACTGAGGGAAGGCACGAATTTTGTCCTCCTTCCCAAAGGAGGCTTCTTTGAAAATGGTTCTTGGGGTGAAAGTTTCCCTCTGGCTCTTTGGTATATGTCTGCATCTCAAGGGACATTTCTCTCTCAACCTAGTACTGAATTCTTCTTGGATGAGTCTCAAAATCACGGTGTTTCTCTTCAGTTTCGTGACTAGAGCGGGTGGGAGTTGGTGGGGTGGACACGCCTGTCCTCGGGACAGAGTCAGCGAGGAAATCAACGCACTCCTAGTTCCCCAGTGGAGAGTTTAGCAATTTAACCTGAGAGGTTGGAGACTACCTACTCGATTTTCATGAGCAGTCTTGGATTTAGGGCCCCACTCAAGAAACTCAAGAAACGCAAGGCATAGATGTAGAAAATGACCGAGAAAGAAAACACATCAAAAATCAGTTTTAGGGTCAGCCCAGGTTAAAAACACAGCACACAAGCCGGGCCCAGCGGCTCACGCCTGTCATCCCAGCACTTTGGGAGGCCAAGGCAGGGGGATCACTTGAGATCAGGAGTTTGAGACCAGCCCGGTCAATATGGGAGGCCAAGGCCTGTCATCCCAGCACTTTGGGAGGCCAAGGCAGGGGGATCACCTGAGATCAGGAGTTTGAGACCAGCCCGGTCAATATGGGAGGCCAAGGCCTGTCATCCCAGCACTTTGGGAGGCCTAGGCAGGGAGATCACCTGAGATCAGGAGTTTGAGACCAGCCCGGCCAATATGGTGAAAGCCCGTCTCTACTAAAAATACAAAAATGACCCGGGCGTGCTGGTGTTCACCTGTAATCCAAGCTACCCAGCAGGCTGAGGCAGGAAAATTGCATGAATCCAGGAGGCAGAGGTTGCAGTGAGCTGAGATCACACCATTGCACTCCAACCTGAGCAAAACAAACAAGCAAGAAAACCACACAACATAATTCATTTGAACTCATTCTTAGTCATCTTTCCGAGATTAGAAAACCACCAATTCTGATCCACCGGGATAGGGGGCTGAGACAGAAATCCAGGCGAGTTCGAAAAGCGTGTAAATTAGCCCAGACGTTGTTCAAGCACACACGGGGATTAAAACCCAGCCAACAGCTCTTCACTGCTGGGCTGCCTGATTACCCGCAGGCTTTGATGAAAAGATGAAAGCGCATTGAAATTGTGGTCTTCGGTGGGTGAACCCTTCGGCTCAGAGGTTTTCCTAGAGCTGAGATATTCTCCTGTGTCTTGTCTCTGCCTTGCCTTTCACGTATTTGCAGAGAATGAAAAGTTGAAGAATTTGACTTCACTGCGGGGGTTCATTGGTACAATGGATAAGGTAGACTGTGCACGGGAATCAACCTCTGAAAATGAAGCCATGGGCTGGCTCTCAGAGCTAAGATAAAATATAAGATGTCATGAAGACCAGACAGAGGAGAAGAGCCAGTGAAAGTGGAACGGAGAGTCCCAGACAATACCCTGGCTGAGGGAGGAAGATGCGTGGGTTTCATTGATAAGAGACTGCAGGATTGTCAGACAGACGTACACAGTGGGTCTGGAGAGGAAACCTCGTACTTTTTCCGATCCGATTTCTGGCGGCGGCGGCGGCGGTTAGCGGCGGCGGTACCCGTCCCGTCCGTCCGCCCGTCCTGGCCCCAACGATCTGGCGGTCTGGTTCTGGCAGCGTCCGGTCTGGCGGGCAATGGCGCGAGCAGCGCGGGTTCATCCCGCCCGCCATGGACCAGCGGTTGCTGGCGGCGTTCGTCCGCCCGATCCGCCAGCAAGTGGCGGCAAGCCGCCCGCCCGCAAGCAAGCGGCGGCGGCGGCAGCGTTCACCCGCCCGCCTGCCTGCCCGCCCGCCCGCTCGCCCGCCCGCGCCCGGCAGCAAGTAAGATCCCGGATCTGATCCGATCTCGGAACTGATCGCACCGACCGATTGTCGAGGATCTGCTAACTTTTTTGTATTTTTAGTAGAGATGGGTTTTGCTCATGTAGACCAGGCTGGTCTTAACTCCTGACCTCAGGTGATTCAACTGCCTGAACCTCCCAAAGTGCTTTTAAAAAATATTTTAATTTTTTTTAGGAGCCTTCAACAGCAGGAACCACATCTGAATTCTAAACCTCTCTTTTCCAGCTGATTACAACTTTGCCTTCTCTGAGTGTTTGACCCACCAAAGTCGAACTCTGTCTTCCACTGTGTCCTGAAGGCACCATCCTTGTCCTAATCCCTAAGAGGCAGAGACTGTTCACTTACATGGCAAAAAGGGTCCTTGCAGATATGATGAATGAAGAATCTTGAGAGGAAGAATTACCTGGATTATCTGGGTGGACCCGAAACACAATGACAGGCGTCCTTCTGGGAGACAGAAGAGGAGACAGAGACACAGAGGAGAAGGCCACATGGAGACGGGAGGTAGAGACTGGAGTGGTGCAGCCACAAACCCAAGGACACCAGGACCCCCCGCCCACCAAGGAGCTGGGAGAAGCAGGAAGGATGCCCCCCTTGAAGCCTCCAGAAGAAACTGGATACGGCTGCAGTGGATTTAACCATGGTACCCTCAAAAGACAGGTCCACATCCTAACGCTCACAATCTGTGAACGAGAACTTATTTGGAAATAAGGTCTTTGCAGATGTGATCAAGTGAAGATGAGGTCACCCTGAATTATTTTTTATGAAGGTCTATCTATCACTTATCTATCTATCTGTGGACCCTAAATCCAATGACCGGTGTCTTTCTAAGAGACAGAAGAGGAGATGGAGACACAGAGGAGGAGGCCACGTGGAGACGGAGGCAGAGACTGAGTGAGGCGGCCAAGCCCAGGGATGCCTGAGCCCCAGGAGTTTGGGAGAGGCAGGAAGGATCCTCCCCTAGAGCCTCAAGAAGGAAGAGGATAGAATTGAAGTGGATTGAACTGTGGTTCAGTAAGACATATTCATGTCTTAACTCCCAGAACCTCGAATGAGATAGCATTGGAAATAGGGTCTTTGCACGTGTGATTAGTTAAGGATCTTGGGATAAAATCATCCTGGATTAGAGAAATCACATTGGAAATAGGGTCTATGCACATGTAATTAGTTAAGGATCTTGGGAGAAAATCATCCTGGATTAGGGTGGGTTCTAATTCTAATCACAAGTGTCCCTGTAAGAGCTGTAAGAGAGGGTCTGTACACAGAGGAGGAGGCCACGTGGAGACGGAGGCAGAGACTGGAGTGATAAGTGGCCACAAGCCCAGGGACGCCTGGAGCCCCTGGGAGCTGGGAGAGGCAGGAAGGATCCTCCCCTAGAGCCTCCAGAAGGAACTGAACACAGTCATGGTGGACCCAACATTGGTCCCCAGAAAGATGTGTCCACATCCTAAAGCCCAGGACCTGGAATGAGACCTGATTTGGAAATAGGGTCTTTGCAGATGTAATTAGCTAAGGATCTTGACATGAGATCACCCTGGATTAGGTGAGCTCTAGTTCCACTAACAAGTGTCTCTGTAAGAGACAGAAGAGGAGACGCAGACACAGAGGAGGAGGCCACGCGGGAGACGGAGGCAGAGACTGGAGTGATATGCCACAAGCCCAGGGACGCCTGAGCCCCTGGAGCCGGGGAGAGGCAGGAAGGATCCTCCCCTAGAGCCTCCAGAAGGAACTGGATACAATTGTAATGGATCAAACAGTGGCTTCAGAAACACATGTTTATGTCCTAACCCCAGAACCTGGAATGTGATTGCATTTGGAAATAGGGTCTTTACACACATAATTAGCTAAGGATCTTGAAAGGAAATCATCCTGGATTCGAGTGGGCTCTAATTCCAATAACAAGAGTCCCTGCAAGAGACAGAAGGGGAGACACAGACCCAGAGGAGAAGGCCACGTGGCAATGGAGAGGGCAGAGTCCATCTAATTCAGGATACTCTCATCTTGAAACCCTGAATTTAACGTGTCTGTAAAGACCTAATTTTTAATTAAGGTTACAAATAGTGTCCCGGCAACGGTGCGTTTTAGGGACATTAGAAACTAATACAGAGAGTGACAGCTGATTCTTGTAATTATCACAGAAAGGGGATTTTCATTTGCTGGAAGACAGAAGAAAACAGAAATTAAACAGGCATTTTCTTCCACGTTGCTTTGGGCCCTGTTTGATTGCACTTACTGCAATCACTGATGCCCTGCAATGAAGGGTTTTGGCTACAGGTCTCGAATGGGCTTCCATCCCCAGGAATTTATGAACTTGCATTCTTTTTTTTTTGTCTTTTGACAGGCCCTGAAGCAGTTACAATAGAAGAAAAACAAGTCTTCTACGAACAGAGAATTACTTTGAAAGGTCAAAAGCTAAGCTTAAAAGGGTCTATTAAAACTCAACAGCAAGGGGGGGTACCCGTGGCTAACGCCTGTCATCCCAGCACTTTGGGAGGCTGAGGCGGGGAGATTGCCTGAGGTCGGGAGTTCGAGACCAGCCTGACCAACATGGTGAAATCCCGTCTCTACTAAAAATACAAAAATTAACGGAGCATGTGGCAGGCTCCTGTCATCCGATCTACTCGGGAGGCTGAGGCAGGAGAATCACTTGAACCCGGGAGGCAGACAGTTCTGTGAGCTGAGATCACGCCACTGCACTCCAGCCTGGGGGACAGAGCGAGGCTCCATCTCAAAGAAAAAAAAAAAAAAAACTAAAACAAAAACAAACAAACCAAAAAACAACCCTCAACATCAAAAGGACAAACAACCCAATTAAAAAGTAGGCAAAGGACTAGAATAGACACTTCTTCAAAAGGAGATAAAGAAATGGCCAAGAAGGAGACAATATTCGCAAGCATTGAGGGGAATGTGGAGAAACTAGAAGTTTTGTCCACTGTTGGTGGGAAGGTAAAATGGCACAGCCACTGTGGGAAATGGCATGTGCCTCACCAAAAACCTAAACGTAGACTTATCATATGATCCCACAATGTCACTCCTGGCTGTGCATCCAAAATAACTAAAAATAGACTCAAAGAAAAACCAGTGCACAAATGCTCACAGTAGCATGATTGACAAGAGCCAAAAAGTGACACAGCCCCAAGGTCCATCCATGAGTGAATGCATAAGTGAAATGCGATGTATCTGCCGATGGAATACTATGCAGCCATGAAAAAGGATAAGGCTCTGACACAGTCTACAGTGTAGATGAACCTTGAAGACATCATGCTCTGTTGAAGAGATCAGACACACAAGACCAACATAATACAGGATTCCATGTATATAAAATGTCCAGAATAGGTAAATCTGTAGGAACAGGAAGTAGATTAGCAGTTACCAGGGGCTGAGGGAGAAACAGATGGAGAGAGGCTGCTTAATGGCTAAGGTGTTTTTTTTGGAGGTGATGAAAATCTGTCTGAACCCATGAAGGGTAGCTGGGAACATTGTGAATGTAACACAGTGCATTCCTCACAGCACTGAGAAAAGATACCACCCCAGATACAGGGTAATGGAAGGCTGGTGAAAGAGATTTAACAGACTCACAGTTCCACATGGTTGGCGAGGTCTCAGGAAACGTACAATCAGGGTGGAAGGAGAAGTGGAAGCAAGACCTTCACAAGGAGGCAGGAAGGACTTTGTGTGAGAAGGAGGAATACCAGACTTTTAAACTATCAGCTCTAGAGAGAACTCACTATCAGTAGAACAGCATGGGGGAAGCCGTCCCCAAGATCCAGTCACCTCCCACCAATTCCCTCCCCTGACATGTGGGATTTCCAATTGAGATGATTTGGGTGTGAACACAGTTCCGAGCTATATCAATACTCAACGCCAGTTATGAGAATTTTTTTTTTCTTTTTTTTGAGACAGGGTCTCACTCTGTTGCCCAGGCTGGAGTGCAGTGGTGCGATCTCAGCTCAACACCGTGCCCAACTCCCAGGTTCACACCACCATTCTCCTGCCTCAGCCTCCAGAGTAGCTAGACTCACAGCCGCCCGCCACCACTGCCAATTTTTGTATTTTTTAGTAGAGACGGGATTTCACCGGGTTAGCCAGGATGATCTTGATCTCCTGACCTCGTGATACACCCACCCAGGCCTCCCAAAGTGCTGGGATTACAGGCATGAGCCACCATGACTGGCTGATAAGTTTTATATTGTATGTATCTTACCACCTGATAGGGTTTGATGGTGTCCCCACCCAAATCTCATGTGATTTATATTGTATGTATTTTACCACGTGATAGGATTTGGCAGTGTCCCCACCCAAATCTCATGTGGTTTACATTGTATGTATCTTACCATCTGATAGGGTTTGACGGTGTCCCCACCCAAATCTCTTTAGGTGGTTTGCAGGCCAGGCGTATTTTACCGCCTGGTAGGACTTGGAGGTGTCCCCACCCAAATCTCATGGGGTTTACATTGTATGTATTTTAACGCCTGGTAGGGACTTGGAGGTGTCCCCACCCAAATCTCATGTGGAATTGTAGCTCCCATAATTCCCACATGTTGTGAGAGAGACTCAGTGGGAAATAATTGAATCATGGGGGGGACTTCTCCCATCCTGTTCTCATGGTGGTGGGTAAGTCTTACAAGATCTGATGGTTTTAGTAAAGCGTTTCCATTTCACTTGGTTCTCATTCTGTCTTGCCTGCCACCATGGAAGATGTGCCTTTTGCTTCTGCCATGATTGCGAGACCTCCCCAGCCATTTGGAACTGTGAGTCCAGCAAACCTCTTTTTCTTTACAAATTACCGCCCTAAAAAATTGTATCAGCAGCATAAACATGGACTAATACACCTCCATGAAAAAATGTTTAAAAAATAGATTAAAAGGGGAATATTGAAAATTCCACAGAAGGGAAGAGGATATTGGAGGGTGCAGCTCCTATCACCCCCAACCCACGTCCAGAGCCCATGAGATTTTCTCGACATGAATTTCTGTATCTCCTCTCCTATAGCTTTTGACACAGCTGGGGTGAATCCTGATTACTTATGCAAGGACCCTGTTTCTGAATGAAGAATGAAGTCACAGGAAAGGTTCCAAGTGAACATGAATTTAGAGGAACACTCCAACCCAATCCAGGCAGTCATAGTACCAGATCTTATGGTTACATAGTCCCTGGGGGTGGTCCAGCTGCTTCTAGAACCTCCCACAGTGTAAAGTGTGGCTCACACCTGTAATCCCAGCACTCTGGGTGGCTGAGGTGGGCGGATCACTTGAGGTCAGGAGTTCGAGACCAGCCTGGCTAATGTGATGAAACTCCACCGCTACTAAAAATACAAAAATTAGCGTGATGGTGCACGTGCCTGTAATCCCAGCTACTTGGGAGGCTGAGGCAGGAGAATTACTTGAACCCAGGAGGCAGAGGCTGCAGTGAGCCAAGGTTGTGTCACTGTACTCCGTGCCCAGCAACAGAGTGAGACTCCATCTCCACTAAATAAACAAATATCACGCCTGTCATCCCAGCTCTTTTGGGAGGCCGAGGCAGGCAGATCACAAGGTCAGGAGTTCGAGACCTGTCTGGCCAACACAGTGAAACCCCGTCTCTACTAAAAAAAAAATACAAAAAAAAAATAGCCGGGTGTGTGTATGGTGGATCACTGCAACTTCCAGCTACTCTTGGGGAGGCCGAGGCAGGAGAATGGCTTGAACCCAGGAGGCTGAGGTTGCAGTGACTTCAGATTGTGCCACTGCCCTCCAGCCTGGGCGACAGAGCGAGACTCCGTCTCAAAATAAAAAATAACATAACATTAAATAAATAAATAAATAAATAAATAGAATCTCCAGTCCTTGGGCTCAGAGCTATTTGTACACACAAGTGCAGGGAGAGTTTCGGTTTCCTGGTTGGCTCTTCCTTTAACCTAAAGCTCTTCTGAAAAGCAAGTGATGTTATTCTCCTAAGACGTACGATGCTACAGAACGTCTCTGAAAGGGGTCATGTTTCGCCCGTTACAGCTGCTGAATTATTCACCAGTGGGTCAGAGTCTCCCGTCTCCTCACTGTGAGAGGTGGGATTGAGAGGGGGGCTTCATCGCCCGGGATGGGGGGCTCACGGTACTTACCTTTGTGATGGGGAGAGATTAATTGCAGCATAGCCCGAATCTTGTGATGTTGAATTGTCTCCCCTGAGAGGTTTTGGATGCCTATTTTATTTTATTATTTTTGTTTTATTTTATTTATTTATTTTTTGAGATGGAGTCTCGCTCTGTCACTCAGGCTGGAGTGCAATGGCACGATCTTGACTCACTGCAACCTCCACCTCCCGGTTCAAGTACCTCCTACCTCAGCCTCCTCGAGTAGCTGGGATTACAGGCATAGGCCACCACGCCAAGTTAATTTTTGCATTTTTAGTAGAGATGGGGTTTCGCTGTGTAAGCCAGGCTGGTCTTGAACTCCCGACCTTGTGATCCACCTGCCTCAGTCACCCAAAGTGCTGGGATGACATGCAGAGCCAACATGTTCCAGGCTTTTTTTTTGTTTGTTTGTTTATTTATTTGAAACGAGTCTCACTCTGTCTCCCAGGCTGGAGTGCAATGGTGTGATCTCGCTCACTGCAAACCCTACCTCCCGGGTTCAAGTGATTCTCCTGCCTCAGCCCTCCCAAGTAGCTGCTGGGACTAAGGATGCCCGCCACCACACCCAGCCACTCTTGTGTTTTGTAGAGACGGTTTTGCTTTATTGGCCAGGCTGGTCTCGAACTCCTGACCTCAAGTGATCCACCCGCCTTGAGCTCCCAAAGTGCTGGGATTACAGGAATGAGCTACTGAGCCCGGTGGGTGGTGCCTATTATAGAAATCTCAACCCATAGAACCTTCAGTGTGTCCATTTGGTCTTGTTCTTTTATTTTATTTTATATTTTATATTATTAACATTTTACTTAATGTATTATTTTATTTATGTTTGATTGTATTCGTATTTTATTTCACTATTTAATTTGATTTTTATTCCATTCTATTTTATTTGAGACAGGGTCTTACTCCGTCACCCGGGCTGGCATACAGCGGCTCGATCACAGCTCACTGCGGCCTCAAATTCCTGGTCAAGCAATCCTCCCATCTCAGCCTCCTGTGTAGCTGGGATTACAGGCACTCACCCTCACCACTCCTGACTAATTTTATAATAATTTTAACATTTTGGTTTCTGTGTACCTGTACTGGTCTCGAACTCCCCTGCCTGCCAACTCCTGTCTCCGGGCCTCCCAAAGTGCTGGGATTACAGGTGTGAGCCACTGTGCCTGGCTAATTTTTTTTTTTTCTTTCAGGTAGAGATGGGATCTCACTATGTCATCCCAGGGCTTGACTTTTGTCCTTTTGGAACAGCCGAAACGGCTATTTAGTGTATGTGACTTCTGGTTGCATAGCAGGGGTGTTGGTGTGGAATCAAAATCGGGATACCACATCGTTACTTTAAGATGGTGCTTGTAAACAGAGACGGGGGCTTGGCCCTGTCCATCTGTGTTCAAAAATCATCCTGTGGACTGTACCTTTTGCCCGTCTTTCACGGCCAAAGAATCCACCTGGTCCCTGGGTGGATATAGGATCCTATTTCCGACGCTGGAGGCTACCGCTCCCCGTGACTGTGGAACTCACCCTCACTGCACCTGCCTCTGCTTCTGATCTGAACTCTGGGCTGATCTGGCTTCGACAGAACCGCCTGCTACAGCCTCCCATTCAATCCATTACGCGGCTCCACTCCACCAAACTCCTCATCTCCCCGACTTCTAATTTGACAGTGGCCAAAGAGTCTCATGTGCTTTCAATTTCATAATTCTGTCCTGCCTGCCTCTGACATTTAATTACTGCCCTCCTCACCTTGCAGCCACGTGCGAGGGCTGCTGTGCGTTCTCCTTTAGAATATATATATATATATATATTTTTTTCCCCCTTCCACCCCCATGGAGGAGTAGACTAATAAATAAATATATGCGTAACTGCCAGGTACAAGACAATGTGCCCGGGATGGTCTATTAGCCCTAAATGTAGACAGATGAGGTTAATCCTATTTCCAAGAGCTGCTTTATTGTATTAGGAGTGATTAAGCACGGCCTCAGCCCCTGGATGAGACATCCACTGGAAATAATATAAAACAAGGAGACCTGGTCTGTGCATTTTCATGTGAGCCGTTAGCAAGGTACACACGGCGGTTGTGAGAACTTTAGGGGAACCCTGAGATGCTGCCCTGCTGGTTGTGGGGTTTGCAAACAGAGCAAAACAGGCAGGGATTGCTAAGAGAGGGCTCTGGGCAGCTGGGGGAGGAAGGTTGCGTGGCAGCTGGGGCCATTCCTTGGGCATCTATGGGAAGAAAGTGTCTGAATGGCAGGTGTAACAGGCTCATCGTAATTAGGTGACTGTGTGTTGAGACCCTCCACCTTGATTTAGGCCCAAGCTGACTTCTTTTTCTTTTGAGACAGACTCTCACTCTGTCGCCCAGGCTGGAGGGCAGTGGCACAATCTCGGCTCACTGCAACCTCTGCCTCCCGGGTTGAAACGACTCTCCTGCCTCAGCCTCCCGAGTAGCTGAGATGACAGGCACCTGCCACCATGCCTGGCTAATCTTTGTATTTTTAGTAGAGATGGGGTTTCGCCATGTTGGCCAGGATGGTCTCGAACTCCTGACCTCACGTAATCTGCCCACCTCAGCCTCCCAAAGTGCTGGGATGACGGGCGTGAGTCATGCACCTGGTCCTTATCTCATTATGTTTCAATTTTTTTTTTCTTTTTTGAGACAGAGTCTCACTTACTCCATAGGGTGCTGAGAGCAGGCATGACGCCTAGGGGCTCACACTGCAACCTCCTGGCCTTCCCAGCTTGCTTATTCTCCCATCCTCGAGTATCTGGGACCATAGCTGCCCGCCAACACACCCGGCTAATTTTTGTATTTTTCGTAGAGATGGGGTTTCGCCATGTTGGTCAGGCTGGTCTCGAACTCCCGATCGCAAGGGATTCGCCCACTTCATCCCTCTCCCAAAGCCTTCTTTTTGAGTTTGAAAATCAGTCTCAGAGGCTAGAATGCGATTTTCTGAAATGTCCGTTTCCAGTCATTCATTCATTGACTCCTTCATTCATTCGTTTCATAAGTGAGTGTTGGTGGCCAGGCGCGGTGGCTCAGGCCTGTCATGCCAGCACTTTGGGAGGCCGAGGCAGGAGGATCATGAGGTCAAGAGAAGGAGACCAGCCTGGCCAACGTGGTGAAACCCATCTCTACTAAAAATACAAAACATTAGCCGGTGTGGTGGCGCAGCTCACATCCCAGCTACTCGGGAGGCTGAGGCAGGAGAATCAAGCAGAACCCGGATGCAGAGGTTGCAGTGAGCTGAGATCGCGCCACTGCACTCCAGCCTGGGAGACAGAGCGAGACTCTGTCTCAATATATATATAAATAAATAAAGGGAGTGTTTGCAGAATCCATCAAAAGGCACATGAGATGACACCCCGCTCGTGCCCCTGGGGTCCTGTTTACACATCCTGGGAAACAGGGAAGAGTGTGTGCTTTAAGGAGGAAGGGGTATCTCTCATTCAGGAGCCCCGGAGAGAGAACAGCCTAGCGCTTGGGTCACTGTGGCCGGGGAAGGCAGTGCCCGGACTGTGGTGGTAAAGACAAGGGCGTCTGCCAGGTGGTGGAGGAAATGCAAACTGGGAGGCAGGTGCATTCTGGAAACGTAGACAGCCGGATCTCCTGAGGACAGAAAGCAGGCTGGAGGTGCCTAGTTCTTGTATAGGTGTGGCTGTGGAAGGTGGTGCTGGAACCATGTGGCAAATCTGGGCATGCCTCTGCTGGGTGGTGGAGGAAATGCAAACTGGGAGGCAGGTGCATTCTGGAAACGCAGGCAGCCAGATCTCCTGAGGACAGAAAGCAGGATTGGAGGTGCCTAGTCCTTGGATAGGTGTGGCTGTGGAAGGCAGTGCTGGGGGCCATGTGGCAAAGTGATGAGAGCTGCCCCACCAGGTGGAAGAGGAAGCAGAACGTTAGAGTCAGGTGCATTCTGCAAACACAGGAAGCTGGATCTCCTGAAAACAGAAGCCAGGGTCACAGGGATCACGGTGCATCTTGCTCGTCTTTCTCAGCATCTTTTTTTCTTTTTAAGTTTTGATTATTTACTATACTTTTAGTTCTGGGGTACAGGTGCAGAACGTGCAGGTTTGTGACACAGGTATCCTTGTGCCATGATGGTTTACTGCACCCATCAACCTGTCATCTACATTAGGTATTTCTCCTAATGCTCTCCCTCCCCCTGCCCCACAACCCCTACGGGCCCCGGTGTGTGATGCTCCCCTCCCTGTGTCCACGTGTTCTCTATTGTTCAACTGCCACTTATGACTGAGAACATGCGGTGTTTGGTTTTCTGTTCTGTGTGTGAGTCAGCTGAGAATGATGGTTTCCAGTTTCACCCATGTCCCCGCAAAGCACAGGAACTCATCCAATGGCTGGGCAGAGGTATTCCATGGTGTCTGTGCTACATTTTCTTCCATCCAGTCCTTCATTGATTGACATTTGGGTTGGTTCCAGTCTAGGTTTTAAGCCCCACATGCATTATGTATGTGTCTTAATGTTTCTCCCTCCCCTAGTCCCCACTCGACAGGTTCTGGTGTGGATGTTCTCCTTGTGTCCTGTATTTTCATTGTTCAACTCCCACTTATGAGTGAGAACATGCTTGTTTGCTCTCGGTTCCTGTGAGTTTGCTGAGAATTATAGTTTCCAGCTACACCCATGTCCCTGCAAAGGACATGAACTCATCCTTTTTTCATGGCTGTATTAGTATTCCATGGTGTGTCTACGTGCCACATTTTCTTTTTATCCAGTCTGTCACTGATGGGCATTTGCTGGTTCCAAGTTCAGGTTTTTAAGCCCCACATGCATTAGGTATGTGTCCTAATGCTCTCCTCCTAGCCCCCACCTCCTCGGCTAGTCTCGTGTGTGACGCTCCTCCCTGTGTCCGTAATTTCATTGTTCAATTCCCAATTTCATGAGTGAGAACATGTGGTGTTTGGTTTTCTGTTCCTGTATTAGTTGACTGAGAATTATAGTTTCCAACTTCACCCATGTCCCTGCAAAGGACATGAATGCATCCTTTTTTATGGCTGCCTAGTATTCCATGGTGTCTATATGCCACATTTTCTTCATCCAGTCTCATTGATGGACATTTGCGTTGGTTCACAACAGCAAAGTCTCAGCCTCTTATGCAGGTGTGCGTCTATGCCCTTTTCGATGACTAGATGGGAACAGAGGTGGGTCCTTCATTCCCTATTTTCCTCGCCGGGACTAGCCCAGAGGTGGGTGACAGGGAGCCACCGTAGCGAGTTCATTGTGTCAGGAAGGACTCTTCCCACTTCTATGACACCCTAGACCTCTAGTACCTTGGGAGCTGCTGACGCACCCAGCCCTGATGCCCGCCCACCTCCAGACTTTGGTTTACTGGGGTGATCTGTTCTCTTTCTGCTTGAGATGGTGAGAGTGGGTTTCGGTCCTAACTTTAGCAGGAGTGGTACAGGTAATTTAGGGAGAGGTGCGAGGTAAGAGACATCAGAAGGGTCCTCCAGAGTGGATGGGGGTTTACCCAACAGAGGTGAGAGGCCAGACTGGTGATGGTGAACCAAACGCAATCCAAGACCTCCTGAATCAGGTGAGGGAGTGGAGGGAAGGGATGACCACAGACTTCTCCCAGAGTCTGAGGCAGTGGAGGAGGGAAGGGATGACCACAGACTTCTCCCAGAGTCTGAGGCAGTGGAGGAGGGAAGGGACACCACACCCTCCCAGAGTCTGGAGGCAGTGAGAGGAAGTGACACTACAGACTCTCCCAGAGTCTCTGAGGCAGTGTAAGAGGAGGGAAGTGCACGACCACAGACTTGTCCCAGAGTCTGGAGGTGGGAGGTGAGGGAAGGGATGACCACACACTTCTCCCAGAGTCTGAGGCAGTGGAGGAGGGAAGGGATGACCACACACTTCTCCCAGAGTCTGAGGCAGTGGAGGAGGGGACCACCAGACTTCTCCCAGAGTCTGAGGCAGTGGAGGAGGGAAGGGATGACCACAGACTTCTCCCAGAGTCTGAGGCAGTGGAGGAGGGAAGGGATGACCACAGACTTCTCCCAGAGTCTGAGGCAGTGGAGGAGGGAAGGGATGACCACAAGACCCTCCCAGAGTCTGAGGCAGTGGAAGGAGGGAAGGGATGACCTGCCACACCTCTCCTAGAGTCTGGTGCAGTGGGAGGAGGGAAGGGGATGATCATGACCCTCCCAGAGTCTGGAGGCAGCGGGAGGGGAGGGAAGGGCTGACCACACACTTCTCCCAGAGTCTGGAGGCAGTGGAGGAGTAGGCGTGGGATGACCACAGACTTCTCCCAGAGTCTGAGGTGTGAGTGAGGGAAGGGATGACCACAGACTTCTCCCAGAGTCTGAGGCAGTGGAGGAGGGAAGGGATGACCACACACTTCTCCCAGAGTCTGAGGCAGTGGAGGAGGGAAGGATGACCGGCCAGACTTCCTCCCAGAGCCTCGAGGCAGGAGGAGGGAAGGGATGACCACAGACTTCTCCCAGAGTCTGAGGCAGTGGAGGAGGGCAGGGACGACCATACACTTCTCCCAGAGTCTGAGGCAGTGGAGGAGGGAAGGGATGACCACAGACTTGTCAGGAACAATTGATAGGAGAATATGGAACCCTGTTCCAAAGGAAAATACAGGATTTAATTCCAAAAGTTTCTTGTCACGTTTTCATCAGCTGATCAATACATAACCTTATTGAATGTGAATTTCTGTTGAAAGAAAGCCTATTTCACAGATATTGTTGATACTTTAACAATGAACTCACAGCCAATCACACTATAGCTCATACCGAACAAAGCTTGTCTAAAACCGTATTTTCTCTACAAGATACATCACAGCCTTCTTGCACTATGCAATGCTAGACAGTACAACAAACACAGCAATGCCAAAAAAAAAAAAAAAAGTGACACTAAATAAACCACAAAAAGGCCCTTGTTTACAGTATGAATGGAAAAAAAGAAAGGGCCTCCCTTTGCTCAGCCTCATCTGCACATGTCTACAAATAAAGGCAAAAGTGTCACGGTATTGAATTTGGGGTTACCAAAACATTTTAGTGAGTAGGTGATTTTTGTTTTGTTTTGTTTTGAGACACAGTCACACTCTGTCACCCAGGCTGGAGTGCAGTGACACGATCTTGGCTCACTGCAGCCTCCACCCCACAGGTTCAAGTGATTCTTTTGCCTCAGCCTCCCGAGTAGCTGGGATGACAGGTGCACACCACCACACCTGGCTAATTTTTGTATTTTCAGTAGAGACAGGGTTTCTCCATATTGGTCAGGCTAGTCTCGAACTCCCGACCTCAGGTGATTCACCCGTCTCTGCCTCTCAAAGTGCTGAAATCACAGGTGTGAGCCACTGCGCCTGGCTGTGCGTAGGTGATTTTGTAAATACAGAATCTCCCAACCATGAGAATTGACTGTTTTTTAATCTCCTTATTTACAGACTTTGTTTCATTATATTTTTAGGTGTGTGTCTTCTAAGCAGCACGTACTTTTATTTAAATGTGCACTGACAGTCTCTGCATTTTAATTGAAGCATTTAGGTGATTTACGTTTAATGGAATCGTGGAGGTCTTGGAGGTTCAGTCCAACATTATAGTCTGGCAAAATAAATAAACAGGCAAGAAGAACCCTGCTGAAAGATGGAGTGAAAGAAGTGGGGTTTAGGAACTGGGTATTTGATGGGCACCGAAGGTAGGTTCTTGTTGAAAGGAAGGATTTCAGTGTGTGTATGTGTGTGTGTGTGTACACGACTGCATGTGTATGTAAGATGTGTGATGATGTGTTTGCATGCATGCACCTGCACTTGTAAGCGCTGTGAGCATGGACATGTGTGTGCATGTGTGAGAGGTGTGTGTGTTTGTGTGTGTAAGAGAGACGTACATGCGTATGTGTGCTCATGCATGTGTGTGTGAGTCTCTGTGTCTGTTTAATGAGCACGGACAGTGATGCAATCTCAGACCACACTCAAGGTGGTCCCCTTGCATCCTGAGATGGTCAGGTATCATCTGGTAAAAGGGTCGTGGTAGCAGTAGATTAGATTCATGCTAGAGGTGAGCAGCTGATGCAGTGGTGATGGGAACACGTCTACAGTCCTCTGTATTGGGGGAAGGAAGGACGGTGCCTCTAGAGATACTCAGCCCAAAAAATAAGAACCTCCCAGGCAAGAGGGAACTAGACAAGAATGTGTTGACGCACGCCTTCCAATATGTAAAAGTCTACCATGAGAAAGTTCGACTCTCTCTGCTCTTAATACACCAAAGCACAAACCGTGACGCACTCCGGGAGACCAATTTCAGGTTAATATGGAAGAAGTGATGTCTCAGTGCCAAGGTTGTGTGAGGGTGAAGTGGCTTTTCATGAGAAGGCGAGCTTCCTTCCGCTGGACATCCCTAAGCGTCCCTTGGAGTCCCACCCGGAGAAAACCAAGGCAGGTTCCAACCAAGGGTCAAACGCTGGGCTTCACAACCCTGCACGTCCTTGGTAAGTCTTCCAACATGGAAAATGCATCTTTGCATCAGTGTGGGCCACAGAACGTCTCCAGTGGAAAGAAAAACTTCATCATCCCAGGCAGGGACTTGGCAATTACGCCCTACCGTGAATGTTTGGACAATATTGTCTTAACCTCCATTCCCACGTTATACATAATTCGTCCCCAGTGGACATAAAACCGTTCGTAACAATGCAAAACATGCTTATACTCGTAGCCCAATTGCAGTCAAAAAAAAAAGTATCCTGAAAGATTGAATTTTCTTTTCTTATGATACATTCAGAAGTGCGGTCCAGAATAATCAAGCCGTATTATTTTCCATAGACGTCTGCATTTTTTTTTTTTTTCTGGGAAAACCCCAAGGGTCATCTACGCTGAATGCAGCTGGGTCTAGCTTGAGGTTTGGCAAAAAGCCGTTTAACGCAGAAGGGGCCAAGCGGCAGGGGATCCTCAGGTCCCACCACAAATGGCTCAGCGCAATTTAGAGGACGGGAGGGAAGCCTTTTGTAATTTCAATGAAGGATTAAGAAAATGTAATAGCAATTGCCAGGTGGGAAAAAAATTTTTTTTTGTTCTTTCAAAAATCAGTCAAAAGGAGTGTAGAAACGAGAAGAGATTGGAGGGAGAAGGGTTATTTATTTAATTTTTGTTTTGTTTTGCCTTTAAGAGGGATTCTCACTGTGTCACCCAGGCTGGAGTGCAATCTTGGCTCGCTGCAACCTCTGCCTCCCAGGCTCAGGTGATTCTCCTGCCTCAGCCTCCCGAGGAACTGGGATTACAGGCACCCGCCACCATACCCAGCTAATGTTCATAGTTTTAGTAGAGACGGGGTTTCGCCGTGTTGTCCAGGCTGGTTTCGAACTCCTGACCTCAAGTGATCTGCCTGCCTCAACCTCCCAAAGTGCTGGGATTACTGGCCTGAGCCACCATGCCTGGCCTTACTTAATTTTTTATTTTATTTTATTTTATTTTATTTTATTTTATTTTATTTTATTTTGCTATACTTTAAGTTCTAGGGTGCACGTGCACAACGTGCAGGTTTGTTACGTATGTATCCATGTGCCATGTTGGTGTATCCTGAGCTTGCACTGGTCTTTGGGGGCACATAGTCATCATAAGGAATAATTTTTAAAGTTTTTTTTTTTTAATTTATCAATGATGATGGGTACATAATAGTTGCATATATTTATGGGATTCGTGTGCTATTTTTTTTTTTTTTTTTGAGACAGAGTCTCACTCTGTTGCCCAGGCTGGAGTGCAGTGGCACGATCTTGGCTCACGGCAACCTCCGCCTCCCGGGTTCAAGCGTTCTCCTGCCTCAGCCTCACTTGAGTAGCTGGGATTATAGGTGCCTGCCACTGCGCCCAGCTAATTTTTGTATTTTTAGTAGAGACAGGGTTTCACCATCTTGGCCAGGCTGGTTTTGAACTCCTGACCTTGTGATCCACCTGTCTCAGCCTCCCAAAGTGTTGGGATGACAGCGTGAGCCACTGCACCCAGCCACACGTGCTGTTTTGACACAAGCGTACAATGTATCATGATCAAACCACCGTAACTGGGATATTTACCATGTCAAGCATTTATCATTTCATTGTGTGAGAAGCCTTTATCATTTTATTTCATGATGTCAATTCCACTGTTTTCGTTATTGTAAAACATACAATCAGTTGTCGTTAAGTAGAGTCATCTTATTGTGTGCTACCAAATAAGAGATCCTTTTCATTCTACCTAACTTCATTTTAATATTTTTAAAATTATGCTTGGAGTTCGAGTACACAGGTGCAGAGCGATTGCAGGTTGGTTACACAGGTGTACCGTGCCATGGGGGTTTGCTGCACCCACCAACCCATCATCTACATTAGGTATTTCTCCTAATGCTCTCCCTCCCCGCGCCCCAGCCCCTGACAGGCCCCGGTGTGTGATGTTCCCCTCCCTGTGTCCATGTGTTCTCATTGTTCAACTCCCACTTATGAGTGAGAACATGCGGTGTTTGGTTTTCGGTTCCTGTGTGAGTTTGCTGAGAAGGATGGTTTCCAGCTTCACCCATGTCCCTGCAAAGGACATGAACTCATCCTTTTTCATGGCTGCATAGTATTCCATGGTATCCATGTACCACATTTTCTTTATCCAGTCTATCATCGATGGACATTTGGGTTGGTTCCAAGTCTAGGTTTTAAGCCCCACATGCATTAGGTATGTGTCCTAATGCTCTCCCTCCCCTAGCCCTCACCCACCAACAGGCCCCAGTGTGTGATGTTCCCCTCCCTGTGTCCATGTGTTCTCATTGTTCAACTCCCACTTATGAGTGAGAACATGCGGTGTTTGGTTTTCGGTTCCTGTGTGAGTTTGCTGAGAATGATGGTTTCCAGCTTCATCCACGTCCCTGCAAAGGACAGGAACTCATCCTTTTTCATGGTTGTGTAGTATTCCACGGTGTCTATGTGCCACATTTTCTTCACCCAGTCTATCATCGATGGACATTTGGGTTGGTTCCCAGTCTAGGTTTTAAGCCCCACATGCATTAGTTATGTGTCCTAATGCTCTCCCTCCCCTAGCCCTCACCCACCAACAGGCCCCAGTGTGTGATGTTCCCCTCCCTGTGTCCATGTGTTCTCATTGTTCAATTTCCACTTATGAGTGAGAACATGCGGTGTTTGGTTTTCTGTTCTTGTGTGAGTTTGCTGAGAATGATGGTTTCCAGCTTCATCCACGTCCCTCATCCTTTTTCATGGCTGCATAGTATTCCATGGTGTCTATGTGCCACATTTTCTTCATCCAGTCTATCATAGCAGTGTATATAGATATGGGGTATAAGGATATTTTTGTACCCATTACCATCTCTACTATTTCCTTCCTCCCTGCTCCTTTTCTCAGCCTTTGGTCACCATCCTCCTCCTCTCCATGTCCCTGAGTTTAATTTTTTTGTTTAATTTTTAGCTCCCACACACGTGTGAGAACATGCAAAATGTGTCTCTCTGTGCCTGCTTATTTCACTGAACATAGTGACCTCCTCTTCCATCCATGTTGCAAATGATAGGATCTCATTATTTTTTTTAAACGGAGTTTTGCTGTTGTTGCTCCGGCTGGAGTGCGACGGCTCAATCTGAGCTCACCGCAGCTTCCACCTCCCGGGTTCAAACAATTCTCCTGCCTCAGCCTCCCGAGTAACTGGGATTACTGGCGCCCACCACCATGCCTAATTTTGTCTTTTTTTTTTTTTTTTAGTAGAGATGGGGTTTCTATATGTTGATCAAGCTGGTCTTGAACTCCCGACCTCAAGTGATCTGCCCGCCTCAGCCTCCCAAAGTGCTGAGATAACAGGTGTGAGCCACCGCACCTGGCCAGGATCCCATTCTTTTTTTTTTTTTCAGCTGAATATTATTTCCTTGTGATTGACAAATAAGAATTGTGTATATTTCTAAGGCCGGGCGCAGTGGCTCAAGCCTGTAATCCCAGCACTTTGGGAGGCCGAGACGGGTGGATCACGAGGTCAGGAGATCGAGACCATCCTGGCTAACATGGTGAAACCCCGTCTCTACTAAAAAAGTACAAAAAACTAGCCAGGCGAGGTGGTGGGTGCCTGTAGTCCCAGCTACTCGGGAGGTTGAGGCAGGAGAATGGCGTAAACCTGGGAGGCAGAGCTTACAGTGAGCTGAGATCCGGCCACTGGACTCCAGCCTGGGTGACAGAGCGAGACTCTGTCTCAAAAAAAAAAAAAAAAAAAAAAAAAATCGTATATATTTCTAGGGCAGCATGCAATGTTTTAATATATGCATACGTTGTGGAACAGTTAGATCAGGTTCCTTAACCCATGCATCACCTCACATCACATATCCTTTTTGGGAGGTGAGAGCATTTAAAATCGACTCATTCAGCAATTTTGAAATATGTTATTATTAACTACGAGAATGAGAAAGAAGAAATGGACGAGAAGATTTCAGGGAAGCAGCAAACATAGTTCCAAGGTCCTCACAACACTGACTTAAGCACGAACAGACTGACTCTTAACTCGGTGCTTCCAAGTAAATATAACTATTATCCATCAGAGACAATACCAGAGACACCATACAATACACATGGCAAGGCCTCACCCAACATCATTGACAGGTCACCAGAAACTACAACTCTGGCCAGGTGTATTAGCCCACGTCTGTCATCCCAGCACTTCAGGAGGCTGAGGTGGGTGGATCATCTGAGGTCAGGAGTTCAAGACCAGCCTGGCCAACATGGTGAAACCCCGTCTCTACTAAAAAATACAAAAATGAGCTGGGCGTGATCGTGCACGCCTGTAGTCCCAGCTACTCGGGAGGCTGAGGCAGGAGAATGGCGTGAACCCGGGAGGCGGAGGTTGCAGTGAGTCGAGATCGCACCACTGCTCTCCAGCCTGGGCGACAGAGGGAGACTCCGTCTCAAAAAAAAAAGAAAAAAAAGAAACTGCAGGTTTAAACAAAACGACTTACTGTATAACCAATTTTACCATAGGCCAATTGATATAAACAAGAGTTAAATTCCTACAGCATACAATAAGTCCTTTTGCTTATAGTTGCTGCTTTCAAGAACTTACTTGTGATATTAAGTGAGAAGTTACTGTATATGGAAATTATATATTTATTATACCTTTTGTATACATATTATATATTGTGTATATCCATATGTCTTTAAATAAATGTATATATATGTTTCTGTATCTAACAATGTCTATTATATGTATTTTATACATATGTCTATATCTATTTAAATATACATATGTATCCTTTAGGTTGGTGCAAAAGTTAATGGCCAAACACTCAAGTTACTTTTGCACTAGCTTAATATTTATATATAATTTTTATTGAGATTTTTTTGTGATATTAAGTGAGAAGTTACTGTATATGGAAATTGTATATTTATTATAGCTTTTGTATACATATTATATATTGTGTATATCCATATGTCTTTAAGTAAATGTATATATATGTTTCTGTATCTAATGATGTCTATTACATATATTTTATACGTGTGTGTATGAGTATCTATTTAAATATACATATGTATCAATTAGGTTGGTGCAAAAGTTAATGGGAAAAACTGAAATTACTTTTGCACTGGCCTAATATTTATATATAATTTTTATTTAGGTTTTTTTGTGATATTAAGCGAGAAGTTACTGTATACGGAAATTGTATATTTATTATACCTTTTGTATACATATTATGTATTGTGTATATCCATATGTCTTTAAATAAATGTATATATATGTTTCTGTATCTAATGATGTCTATTACATGTATTTTATACATGTGTGTACCTATTTAAATATACATATGTATCCATTAGGTTGGTGCAAAAGTTAATGGCAAAAACTCAAATTACTTTTGCACTGACCTAATATTTATATATAATTTTTATTTAGGTTTTTTTGTGATATTAAGTGAGAAGTTACTGTATATGGAAATTGTATATTTATTATACCTTCTTATATATTGTATATTGTGTATATCCATATGTCTTTAAATAAATGTATATATATGTTTCTGTATCTAACAATGTCTATTATATGTATTTTATACATATGTCTGTATCTATTTAAATATACATATGTATCCATTAGGTTGGTACAAAAGTTAATGGCAAAAACTGAAATTACTTTTGGACTGACCTAATATTTATATACATTTTTATTTAGGTTTTAATTCTATTGATACAGATTTTATTATATTGATCATTGATATAGATTTCCTGTATTTACAGACATCGCCATGTACACATCTATGTTTTAGATTCGTATATGTATATTATAGACATACGTATGCTTTTATACATACATGCATATGTTTTTACACACATCTCTGGAAACACATTTCTTTTAACATTAAGTGAGCAGATGATGAAAAAAAAAAACTGTTTAAAAAGAAACCCGAGCCACTTTTTTTTCTTCCTTCTGAGTTGGACTACACGTGTTTCAGTAACAGGGTGCTTTGAAAAAAAGATATTTTTGAAAAGTTGCGGTTCGCCTAGTTTGTATGAAAGGTGGACATTGGAGGGAAGTGACGTATTTTCCTTAGAATGCCTCCCTCAGCAACTTCTCCTTGGGAGATGGTTAGTAGGTGTTACGGGAGAGACAGCAAAAGCACCTCGGCCCAGCGATTATTTCGGTGTGTTTATGCAGGCTGCTCATTTTAAATAACTAGAGTTTATACCGACCTGCCCGAGGAGGAAGAAGGAACGGTTTGTCATTCCATAGGCTTTCCCCGGGGCTGTCTGCATTTTTAAAATACAAGTCTAACCAAGATCTCCAAGAGGCATCTAAAAAATGTTTTTATGTGGAGAAACCATTCATTGCTCCCTGGTTGGATAACTCAGAAATAGATGAGGGCCTTTCTGAAGCTTTCCCAGAAAATCCCTCTTGGGCTAAAACTAACATTCAGTGCAGAAAAGAATAGGCAAGCATACCATACTGAAAGGCAAGCATACCATACTGAAAGGTAAGCATACAATACTGAAAGAGAGGCTTTGGTTATCATAATACGAAAGTCCTATTTCTGGTAACTTTTAGAAACCCTTTGGGATGATGGGGATACTGAGAACTGTTGTGGTCATTCTCCAGGCTGAGATTCGGTGCATCTCCCATCAGAATCTCCTTTACAAAGAGCTCACCCTGCTGTTTTTGGCAACAAAGTGGGATCCTTTGTGTGTATTTTTCTTAAATCAGCTTTTACTAAAGAGAGCTAGGCCAGTCCCTACGTTACCAAAACAGGAATAGTTTCATACCACGATGCCTTTCTTGCAGGGTTTCATCCTGAAGCAGGAGACTTACTGCTTCTTTCGACCTTTCAGCTGTCTGGCCTGAGGTGACTTTATTTTAATGCTGCCTAAGAGTCAGTCTTGGCCGTTTTTGGGAATCAGAAACCAAGAATGAGAATTTGAATGCAGAGAAAAATGTGACGCAGGAAATATGTTCGTCTGTTACGTGTATTTTAAAAGTTGAAAAATGAAGTGCTTTGCACAAAAAAATGTAAAATATATATACTATATATAAAATATATATAATATATACAATCATATATTATCTATTATATATCATATATAAAAATATATGATATATATCTCATATATAAAATATATATGATATATTTATATAATATATAATTACTATATTTATATAATATAAATATAATATATATAAAATATATGATATATATAATATATAAAATATATATGATATATATGAATATGTGGATATATAATATATAAATATATGAATATATTTATAAATATATAAATATATGAATATATTTATAAATATATAAATATATTTTATATATAAATATATATTATATATAAAACATATATATTTTATATATGATATATAATGTATATATCATATAAAATACATATGAATATATGAATATATAATATACAAATAGATGAAAATATAAAAAATATATATGATATATATCATATATAAAATATATGAATATATAATATATAAATATATGACTATATAAATATATATGATATATAAATATATATGAATATGTGAATATATGTAATATATATGAATATATGCAATATATATGATATAGAATATATATAGAATATAATATATAATATATAATATATATCTCAAAGAGGCAAAAATGGTAGTTTTATTTTCCTGTCAAGCTGCTGCTTCTATAGAATTATAAGCCATTCTAAGGAAAGGAGGAGAATTCTTAAAATCATCATCATAAACGGACCCGGTGTCTCTTCTGGAACTTAAAACCCAGCGAAGCTGAGAAACCAATTGAGCCGTTGGGACGTTCGTACTTGGTTTCACTTTTGCTGATGATATCACCGGAACCCCTTTCATACTTAACAAATTATGCAAGGTGACTGGTGTTCAATCTTGATTAGATCATGTAAGAATGAGAAAAACAGGCCAAGTCATGTTTCTGACAAGCTATAGGATTTCCAGCGTGCGCCCACGTTGACCCCAGTTCGTTCCTTGTGGGATGAAGTTTTTCACCGTCTCTCCCTGTGTCTCTTTCCTGTGGATTTTTTTTTCCCCCCGATTCTACTCTACTGAAATCTCTCTCCCTGGCTTCCAGATACCTTAGGCTTTTCCAAGTAATTTTATATTTTGGACAGGTGAGGTTAGAATCTCTCAAGCCCAGCTGAAAAATTCGCCATCTGGATTTGTCTTTCCTTTACACGAGTCCAAGACGAGTGTGTCTCTGAAATGCTTTTACTATGATTAAACATCAGTTTTACGTATTTAAACCACCTCCAAGGGTATAGTCAGTTTTCCTTTTTTTGAAACGGGGTCTTACTCTTGCGGCCCAGGCTGGAGCGCAGTGGGGGGTGATCTCGGCTCACCGCAACCTCCGCCTCCCGGGTTCAAGCAATTCTTGTGTCTCAGCTTCCAGAGTGGCTGAGATGACAGGCAGGCACCATCCAACTAATTTTTGTATTTTTAGTAGAGACGGGGTTTCACCGTGTTGGCCAGGATGGTCTGGAACTGCTGACCTCAAGGGATCTGCCCGCCTCGGCCTCCCAATGTGTTGGGATGACAGGCATGAGTCACCAGGCTGGTCTCGAACCCCTGACCTCAAGGGATCCACCCACCTTGGCCTCCCAATGTGTTGGGATGACAGGCATGAGCCACCACGCCTGGCTAATTTTTGTATTTTTAGTAGAGACGGGATTTCACCATGTTGGCCAGGCTGGTCTCGAACTCCTGACTTCAAGTGATCCGCCCGCCTCGGCCTCCCAAAGTGCTGGGATTACAGGTGTGAGCCACCGCGCCCGGCCTGATTTTTGTTTTTGTAGCTATCACCACCTGAATATTGGCTTTGGTTTGATCACTTTTTCTGTCCCCTCTTCATTAGAGCAGGCTCATTTTGATGGAGCATGGAGATGGAGGAACGTAGGCCTTTCTTATATCCTACCTCCACGTCTCCACTCAGCAACCCCAATTTTGCCTGTTTGTTTTGTTTTTTTGAGACGGAGTCTCGCTCTGTCACCAGGCTGGAGTGCAGTGACGCAATCTTGGCTCACCGCAACCTCCGCCTCCCGGGTTCAAGCGATTCTTGTGTCTCAGCTTCCAGAGTAGCTGGGACGACAGGCACGCACCATCCAGCTAAATTTTGCATTTTTAGTAGAGACGGGATTTCACCATGTTGGCCAGGCTGGTCTGGAACTCCTGACCTCAGGTGATCCGCCCACCTTGACCTCCCAACATGTTGGGATGACAGGCATGAGCCGTCACGCCTGGCTAATCTTTGTATTTTTAGTAGACACGGGCTTTGGCCACGCTGACCAGGTTGGTCTCAAACTCCTGACCTCGTGATCTGCCCGTCTCTGCCTCCCAAAGTGCTGGGATTACCGGCATGAGCCACCGTGCCTGGTCTGCAACCCCAATGTTTAAGAATTTGCAAAATGCCCAGCTGCATCTTTTATATTTTTATTTTATCTTCCAGCCTCTCTTGCATGTAAAGATGGCCAAATAAAGTCGTTCAAGTCAGCATAGCCTCCTCCACTGACAGAGTTGCCAAAGTACTGCAAGTGCTGTGTATCTTGGATTTGTCCGTCACCCCTAAAGGAAGCCCCAAGAAGTCATTCTGCGTGCTCTTTGCAAAGATCAGATTACCTCTGGAGATAGTATTCTCACTTAGCTATTAAAGGATCTTGATTCTGCCAGTTGAGGGAATTGATATTCATCTCCTCAACTTTCTTTTCTTTCTTTCTTTCTTTCTTTCTTTCTTTCTTTCTTTCTTTCTTTCTTTCTTTCTTTCTTTCTTTCTTTCTTTCTTTTCTTTCTTTCTTTCTCTTTCTTTCTTTCTCTTTCTTTCTTTCTTTCTTCTTTCTCTCCTTCCTTCCTTCCCTTCTCTTCCTTCCCTTTCTTTCTTTCCTTCTTTTTTTCTTTCTCTTTCTCCAGCCTTCTTTCCTTTCTTTCTCTTTTCTCTCTTTCCTTCTTTCTTTCTTTTTCTTTCCTTCCTTCTTTCTTTCTTTCTTTCTTTCTTTCTCTGTCTTTCTTTCTTGGCTTTCTTTCTTTCTCTCTCTTTCCTTTCTTCCTTCCTTCCTGTTCTTTCGCTCTCTCTCATTCCTTCCCTTCCTTCCTTCCTTCTTTCCTTTTCTTTCTTTCTGTCTTTCTTTCCTTCTTCTTTCTTTCTCTCTCCTTCCTTCCTTCTTTCCTTTCTCTTTCTCTTTCTTTTTTCTTTCTTTCTTTCTTCTTTCTTTCTCTCTTTCCTTCCTTCCTTCCCTTTCTTTCTCTTTCTCTCTTTCCTTCTTTCTTTCTTTCCTTCTTTCTTTCTTTCTTTCTTTCTTTCTTTTTCTTTCTCTCTCTCCTACCTTCCTTCCCTTTCTTTCTCTCTCTCTCTTTCCTTCCTTCCTTCCTTCCTTCTTTCCTTTCTCTTTCTCTCTTTTTTTTCTCTCTCTCTCTCTTTCTTTCTCTCTTTCTTTCTTTCTTTTGACAGAGTTTCACTCTTGTCCCCCAGGCTGGAGTGCAGTGACGCAATCTCGGCTCACTGCAAGCTCCGCCTCCTGGGTTCATGCCATGCTCCTGCCTCAGCCTCCCGAGTAGCTGGGACTACAGGTGCCGCCACCACATCCAACTAATTTTTTTTTTTTTTTGTATTTTTAGTAGAGACGGGATTTCACCGTGTTAGCCAGGATGGTCTCGATCTCCTGACCTCATGATCCACCCGCCTCAGCCTCCCAAAGTGCTGGGATGACAGGTGCAAGCCACCGTGCCCGGCCAACTTTTGTATTTTTTTTAGTAGAGATGGAGTTTCACCATGTTGGCCAGGCTGGTCTTGAACTTCTGACCTCAAATGATGCACCCGCCTCGGCCTCCCGAAGTGCTGGGATGACAGGTGTGAGCCACCGTGCCCAGCCCAAAGCACCTAAGTTTAATTCAGAGGTGACACAGCAAGACTTGGGGGTCTTCCATCCAGCCTCTGGGAACGCCGTCTCCGTGGAGGTGTCCGATGAAGTTGGGAAGGTGGAAATTCACGGCCAGTCTCATGGTGGATATCAGAAAACTTGGACGAAAGGTCGGGGACCACAGGGGGGTTAGAAGGTCAAATCCCTGCGACTTCAGACAAAAGCTTGGAAGGAAGCTGGTTCTCTGGGGCTGGCTGAACGCTGTGGCTGGATGGAACAGACAGAATCTAGTTGGTTTTTCATCTGACTTTTTCTCCTGCGGCCTCAGGAGGGGCAGAAACAGATACGAAGCAGCTTCTACCAGCGGCAGCAACGTCTTTCCAAAACAATTTTCTTTCTTAATCCTGTTTCCAGAGTAAGATAAAATAAATAAATAAATAAGTCCCCAGGGATGGGAACACGGAGCCTGGGACCTGCATGGTGTTTCCTTGGCACCTGCTCAGGGCCCTACGTCCTGTGGGCTGGCTCATAATGACTTTCTCGTTAAGAAAGCAATCCAGCCCACGCCTGTCATCCCAGCACTTTGGGAAGCCGAGGCAGGTGGATCACGAGGTCAGGAGTTTGAGACCAGCCTGGCCAACGTGGTGAAACCCTGTCTCTACTGAAAATGCAAAAATTACAGGTGGTAACATGGTGAAACCCCATCTCCACTAAAAATACAAAAATTACAGGTGGTGGCGGGTGCCTGTCATCGCAGCTACTCAGGAGGCTGAGGCAGGAGAATTGCTTGAAGCCGGGAGGCAGAGGTTGCGGTGAGCCGAGGTCATGCCACTGCACTCCAGCCTGGGAGACAGAGCAAGACTCTATCAAAAAAAAAAAGGGAGAAGAAAAAGAAGGCAGTCTAAGGAGTGAGTATATCAAGCCTTGGGTTTGAGGGTTAATCTTCCTCTTTATCCGTGGCTCTGCAGAAGAGGGTACACACCTTCCTGAAACCCCAAGGCAGAGCTGTGCGTGTTCGCCAGAGGAACTGTGGAGTCCCTTTTTTATTCTACTTGTCACACACACAGGGTGACTTAAAAATAGTGTTTGCCTCTGAAATGCTACCATACGTCTTCCTGAAATAGTCCAGATTTCCCCAAACCGTTGCAAGGAGCTGGATTAAAACTCCATCCATCAATTCTACCGTTGACGGGGCAGGGCACTAATGCATTCTTTCGAAGAGAAGTTGGCACGACTAATCAGGTATGAGAAGTTATCCCTTAAAAAAAAAAAATAACACTTTTCCCTTTTAGATGCTTCAAGGGGCTCCCCCGGCCCCCAGGCATGTCTGTAATTTCCCGTAATTTTGCTTTACGTCTCAATATGCTTGAATTGGATTAAGGAAAATAATCAATGTTCTCAATACGGTATTTACTTGTAATATTTTCAGTGCGCCGTGAGTTAGTCTCCCCGAGATGAAAGATGATTTTAAAAATTGCTATAGGTAATGATTTTTTATAGCTTAATTTAGATTATATTGAAAATTATGAAGGGGAGGGAGAAAAAAAACCCAACAGCCCAGAACTGCCTCTACCTTATTAAACATCTCCACGTTTTTGCAATTTAAATACTACACTCAGCCATATATTTTCTGCATTTCTATTTCAACGATAAGCATTAATAACATGGTAATATCTTTATTTCCATACTATTTCTTTAATACACCACGGGGAGCTGGAAGCCATGTTCACTCAATAATTATTTCCATTAGAACGAGCAGATTGTAGCCAAGGGGCTCAAATTTCCTCTTGTGTGGTGAAAGTTAAGTGAACAAGTGAAAAACACTCATGGGTTTAAAAAACAAATAGCACAGCTCCGTTTGCTACCAAGCCCATCTGTCCAACTTTTCTCTGGCTTTTGGGGATGTTTGTCTCCCCTTCTGCTGGATTCCAGTTGTAACAGCAAGCTACCTCTGACCGTCAGCAAATTAGAAACTCCTAACAGCGAGCCGGGCGCGGTGGCTCACGTCTGTCATCCCAGCACTTTGGGAGGCTGAGGCGGGTGGATCACCTGAGGTCGGGAGTTCAAGACCAGCCTGGCCAACATGGTGAAAACCTGTCTCTACTAAAAATACAAAAATTAACCCGGCATGGTGGCAGGCGCCTGTAATCCAAGCTACTCGGGAGGCTGAGGCAGGAGAATCGCTTGAACCCAGGAGGTGGAGGTTGCAGGGAGCCGAGATCACACCACTGCACTCCAGCCTGGGCGACAAGAGTGAAATTCTATCTCAAAAATAAAAATAAATAAAGAAAGAAAGAAAAGAAAAGAAAAAAAAGAAACTCACACAGCATCTCCTCCTAATGCCCATGCACTGGAATTCCAAGGAAACCACAGGGTGATCAGACAACCTGAACCAAGCAAGGCCTCCCCAACGGCTTGGATCTCAAGTTGAGTGGCCCGGATGGGCGCTTGGGCCGCTCTGACGGAGGTACAGCTACTGCCACTTAACAGAGAAGAGAGGCACCTGTTTTGGAGCTACTTCCCTGCAAGTAGATAAAGCAATGCTTATTCCATAGAACCTCATGAAAAATGAAAATGAGGATGGGCACGGTGGCTCACGTCTGTAATCCCAGCACTTTGGGAGGCTGAGGTGGGCGGATCACGAGGTCAAGAGATTGAGACCAGCCTGGTCAACATGGCGAAACCCCGTCTCTATGAGAAATACAAAAATTAGCTGGGTGTGGTGGTGTGCGCCTGTAATCTCAGCTACTCAGAAGGCTGAGGCAGGAGAATTGCTGGAACCTGGGAGGCAGAGGTGGGAGGAGAATTGCTTGAACCTGGAAGGCAGAGGTGGCTGTGAGCCGAGATGGCACCACTGCACTGCAGCCTGGGTGACTGAGCCAGACTCTGTCTCAAAAAGGAAGGAAGGAAGGAGGGAGGGAGGGAAGGAAAGAAAGGAAAGGAAAGGAAAGGAAAGGAAAGGAAAAGAAAGGAAGGAAGGAAGGAAGGAAGGAAGGAAGGAAGGAAGGAAGGAAAAGGAAGAAGAAAGGAAGGAAGGAAAGAAAGGAGGGAGGGAGGGAAGGAAGGAGGGAG
>NW_022167822.1:0-25000 GCF_008728515.1 Papio anubis | reverse complement strand
ATCACAAAGCATTTTCACAGAAAGCTTCTTTCTAGCTTTTATTTGAAGATATTTCCTTTTTCACTATAGGCCTCAATTCACTCCAAAATATTTCTTCACAGATACTACAAAAATAGTGCTTCCCAACTGCCCCATCAAAAAAAGGTTTATCTATGTGAGATGAGTGCACACATCACAAAGCAGTTTCTCAGAAAACTTCTCCTGAGTTATTATCTGAAGATATTTCTCTTTTCACTCTAGGCCTCAATGAGCTCACAAATATCCCTTCACAGATTCTACAAAGCAGTATTTCAAAACAGCTGCATCAAAAGAAAGGTTTAATTCTGTGAGTTGAATGCACACACTGCAGAGAAGTTTCTCAGAAAGCTTCTTTCTAGTTTTTATCTGAAGATATTTCTCTTCTCACCCTATGCTTCAAAGCACACCTAAATATCCCAACACAGATTCTATAAAAAGAGTGTTTCCACACTGCTGCATCAAAAGAAGGGTTTAACTCGGTGAGATGGCTGCACACATCACAAAGTTTTTTCCAAGAAAACTTCTTCCCAGCTAATATCTGAAGATATTTCCTTCTTCACCATAGCCCTCAGTGCGCTCCAAAGTGTCCCTTCACAGATTCTACAAAAAGACTGTTTCCAACCTGCTACATCAAAAGAAAGGTTTAACTCTGTGAGATGAATGCACACATCACAAACAGTTTCTCAGAAAGCTTCTTTCTAGTTTTTATCTGAAAATATTTCCTTTTTCACCACAGGCCTCAATGCACTCCAAAATATCACTTCACAGATTCTACAGAAAGAGTGTTTCCAAACTGCTCCATCAAAAGAAAGGTTTAACTCCGTAGGATGAATGCACACATCCCAAAGCAGTTTCTCAGAAAGCTTCTTTGTAGTTTTCATCTGAAGACATTTCTCTTTTCACCATAGGTATCACTGTGATTGATATATCACTTTGCAGATTCTACAAAAAGACTGTTTCCAAACTGCTCCATCAAAGGAAGCTTTAACTCTGTGAGATGAATGCACACATCACAAAGGTGTTTCTCAGAAAGCTTCTTTCTAGTTTTATCTGAGGATATTTCTCTTTTCACCTTAGGCCTCAAAGAGGTCAAGAAACATCTCTTCACAGATTCTACAAAAACAGTGCTTCCAAACTGCTCAATCAAAAGAAAATTTCCACTCTGTGAGATGAATGCACACAACACAAAGCACTTTCTCAGAAATTGCCTTTTTCACCATTGGTCTCAAAGCACTCCCAACTATGCCTTTGCAGATTCTTCAAAAAAAGGATTTCCAAACTGCTCCATCAAAAGAAAGGTTTAATTCTGTAGGAGATGACTGCACACATCACAAAGTAGTTTCTCAGGAAGCTTCATTCTAGTTTTGATATGAAGGTATTTCTCTTTTCACCATAGACCTCAATGTGCTACAAAATATCCCTTTTCAGATACTACAAAAACAGTGTCTCCAAACAGCTCCATTGAAAGAAAGGTTTAACTCTGTGAGATGAATGCACACATCACAAAGCAGTTTCTCAAAAATCTTCTTTCTAGTGTTTATCTGAACATATTTCCTTTTCCACCATAGGCCTCAATGCACTCCCAAATATTTCTTCACAGATTCTATAAAAGCAGTGTTTCCAAACTGCTCAGCCAAAGAAAGATTTTACTCAGTGCGATGAATGCACATATCACAAAACTGTTTCTCAGAAAGCTTCTTTCTGGTTTTTATGTGAAAATATTTGTCTTTTCACTCTAGGCCTCAATGTGCTCCAAAATATCCCTTTGCAGATTCTAGAAAACAAGGATTTCGAAACTACTCCATCAAAAGAAACATTTATATCAGTGAGATGAATGCCGATATCACAAAGCAGATTCTCAGAGCTTCTATCTAGTTTTTATGTGAAGACATTTCCTTTTCCACCATGGGCCTCAATACACTCCCAAATATCCCTCTGCAGATTCTACAAAAACATTGATTCAAAACTGCTCCATCAAAAGAAAGATTTAACTCTGTTAGATGGATGCACAGATCACAAAGCATTTTCTCAAAAAGCTTCTTTCTAGTTTTTATCTGAAGATATTTCCTTTTTCAGCATAGACTTCAATGCACTCTCAAATATCCCTTCACAGATTCTACAAAAACAATGTATCCAAACTACTCCATCCAAAGAAAGGTTTAAATCTGTGAGAGGAATGCACCCCATGAACAGCTGTTTCTCAGAAAGTTTCTTTCTCGTTTTTATCTAAAGATATTTGCCTTTTCACCATGGGCCTCAATGCACTCCAAAATATCCCTTTGCAGATGCTACAAAAACAGTATTTCCAAACTGCTCCACCAAAAGAAAGGTTTACATCTGTGAGATGAATATGCACATCACAAAGTAGTTTCTCAGAAAGCTTCTTTCTGGTTTTTATCTAAAGATATTTCCGTTATCTCCATAAGCCTCAATGTGCTCCCAAATATCCCTTCACAGATTCTACAAAAACAGTGTTTCTGAACTGCTCAATCAATATCAAACTTCAACTCTGTGAGATGAATGCACACAACAAAAAGCACTTTCTCAGAAATTTCTTTCTAGTTTTCATCTGAACAAATTTCCTTTTTCTACCATTGACTTCAAAGCGCTCCCAAGTATCCCTTCACAGATCCTACAAAAACAGTATTTCCAAACTGCTCCATCACAACAAAGGTTTAACTCTGTGAGATGAAGGCACACGTCAGAAAGCAGTTTCTCAGAAAGCTTACTTCTAGTTTATACCTGAAGATATTTCTCTTTTCACCCAAGACCTTAATGAGCTCCAAAACATTCCTTTGCAGATTCTACAAAAACAGTTTCCAAAATGCACAATCAAAAGAAAAGTTTAACTCTCTGAGATAAACAGACACATCAAAAAGCAGTTTCTCAGAAAGCTTCTTTCACCATTTTGTCTTTTCACCATAGGACTCAAAGTGCTCTAAAACATTCCTTCATAGATTCTACAAAAACAGTGTTTCCAAACTGCTCCATCAAAAGAAAGGTTGAACTCTTTGAGATGAATGCACATATCACAAAGCCTTTCCTCAGAAAGATTCTTTCTAGTTTTTATCTGAAGATATTTCCTTTTTCACCATAGACCTCAATGCGCTCCCAAATAACCCTTTTCAGATTCAACTAAAACAGTATTTCCAAACTCTCCATCACAAAAAAAAAGGTTTAACTCTGAGACGAATGCACACATCACAAAACAGTTTCTCAGAAAGCTTCTTTTTCGTTTTTATCTGAAGATATTTACTTTTTCACCACAGTCCTCAGTGCACTCCCAAATATCCCTTCAGAGATTCTACAAAAACAGTTTTTCCAAACTGCTCAATCAAAAGAAAAATTCAACTCTGTGAGATGAATGCACACAACACAAAGCAGTTTCTCAGAATGTTTCTTTCTGTTTTTTTATCTGAAGAAATTTCCTATTTCACCAATGACCTCAAAGTGCTCCCAAATATTGCTTCACAGATTCTGTAAAAACAGGGTTTTCAAAGTGCTCTTAAGCTATTTCTCCTTTCACCTTAAGCCTCAATGCACTCCCAAATATCCCCTCCTAGATTCTATAAAAACTGAGTTTCCAAACTGTTCCTTCAAAGGACAGCTTTAACCCTGTGAGATAGATGCACACATCACAAAGTATATTCTCAGAAAGCTTCTTTCTAGGCTTTTCTGAAGACATTTCTCTTTTCTACTCAGGCCTTAATGCACTCCCAAATATCCCTTCAGATTCTACAAAAACAGTGTTTACAAACTGCTCAATCAAAGGAAAGATTTAACTCTGTGAGATGAATGGCCACATCAAAAAGCATTTTCTCAGAAAGTTTCTTTCTAGTTTTTATCTGAAGATACTTACTTTTTCTCCTTAGGCCTCAATGTGCTCCCAAATATATTCCTTTGCAGATTCTACAAAAACAGTGTTTCCAAACTGCTCCATCAAAGGAAGCCTTAACTCTGTGAGATGAATGTGGACATCAAAAAAGAGTTTCTCAGAAAGCATCTTTCTAATTTTGATCTGAAGATATTTCTCTTTTCACTGCAGGCCTCAGTGCACTCCCAAATATCCGTTCTAAGATTCTACAAAAACAGTGTTTCCAAACTGCTCAATCAAAAGAAATGTTTAATGCTCTGAGATGAATGGATGCATCAAAAAGCAATTTCTCAGAAAGTTTCTTTCTAATTTTGATCTATAGATATTTGTCTTTTCACCATAGGCATCAATGCTCTAGAAGATATTCCTTTTCAAATTCTACAAAAACAGTGTTTCCAAACTGCTCCATACAATGAAAGGTTTATCTCTTTGAGATGAATGCACACATCACAAAGCCTTCTCTCAGAAAGTTTCTTTCTAGTTTTTGTCTGAAGATATTTCCTTTTTCACCTTAGACCTCAACGCACTCTCAAATATTCCTTTACAGATTCTGCAAAAACGGTGTTTCCAAATTGCTCCATCAAAAGAAAGTTTTCACTCTGTGAGGTGAATGCGTACATCACAAAACAGTTTCTCAGAAAGCTTATTTCTAGTTCTTGTCTGAGGATATTTTCTTTTAAATCATGCGCTCAATGCGCTCCCAAATATCCCTTCACAGATTCTAGAAAAACAGTTTTTCCAGTTTAATCACAAGAAATGTTTAACTGTGGGATGAATGTACACATCACAAAGCATTTTCTGAGAAAGTTTCTTTCTAGTTGTTATCTGAAGATATTTTCTTTTTCATCTTATGCCTCAATGCACTCCCTAATACCCCTTCACAGATTCTACAAAAATAGTGTTTCCAAACTGCTCCTTAAAAAGACAGGTTTAACTCTATGAGATGACTGAATGTGTCACAAAGCAGTTTCTCAGAAAGCTTCTTTGTAATTTTGATGTGAAGGTATTTCTCTTTTCACCATAGGCCTAAAAGCACTCCCAAATATCCCATTGCAGATTCTACAAAAGCAGTGTTTCCATATAGTCCCATCAAAAGAAGGTTAAACTCTGTGAGATGAATGCACACATCACAAAGCAGTTTCTCAGAGAGCTTCTTTCTAGATTATATCCGAAGATATTTTTTCCCCATAGGCCTTAATTTGCTCCCAAATATTTCCTCATAGATTGTACAGAAACAGTATTTCCAAAGTGCTCAATCAAAAGAAAGGTTTTACTCTGTGAGATGAATGCAGATATCACAAATCTGTTTCTCAGAAAGCTTCTTTCTAGTTTTTCTGTGAAGATATATGATTTTCACCTTGGGCCTCAATGCGCTCCAAAATATCCCATTGCAGATTCTGCAAAAACAGTGTTTCCAAACTGCTCCATCAGAAGAAAGGTTTGACTCAGTCAGATAAATGCACACATCACCAAGAAGAGTCTCAGAAAGCTTCTTTCTAGTTTTTATCTGAAGATGTTTCTCTTTTCAGCCTGGGCCTTAATGTGCTCCAAAATATCCCTTCGCAGATTCTACAAAAACAGAATTTCCAAACTGCTCTATCAAACGAAAGCTTTAACCCTGTGAGATAAATGCGCATATCACAAAGCAGTATATCAGAAAAGTTCTTTCTAGCTTTTATTCAAGAATATTTTTCTTTATGCCATACATCTCAATGAACTCCCAAATATCCCTTCGCAGATTCTACAAAAACAGTGTTCCCAAACTGCTCCATGAAAGGAAACCTTAACTCTGTGAGATAAAAGCAGATATCAAAAAACAGTTTGCCAGAAAACTTCTTTCTAGTTTTGATCTGAAGATATTTCTCTTTTCACCATACACCTCAATGCACTCCCAACTATCCCTTCACAGATTCTACAAAAACAGTGTTTCTAAACTGTTCCATCAAACGAAGCTTTAACTCTGTAAGATGAATGCAGATATGAAAAAGCTGTTTCTCAGAAAGCTTCTTTGTAGTTTTGAACTGAAGATATTTATCTTTTCACCACAGGTCTCAATGCACTCCCAAATATCACTTTGCTGATTCTACAAAAACAGTGTTTCCAAACTGGTCCATCAAGAGAATGTTTTATCTCTGTAAGATGAATGCAGACATCAAAAAGCAGTTTCTCAGAAAGCTTCTTTCTAGTTTTGATCTGAAGTACTTGTCTTTCAAATTTCATGAAAGCACTGGGCCGCATTCTAGAAAAGATCCCTCTGCAGATTCTCCAAAAACAGTGTTTCTAAATGGCTCCATCAAAAGAAAGTTTTACCTCTTTGATATGAATGCACACCTCACAAAGCCTTGTCTCAGAAATCTGCTTGTTTTATCTGGAAGATATTTCTTCAACTTCAATCTCACGTAATTCACCAAATATCCCTTCACAGATTCTACAAAAACAGTGTTTCCAAACTGCTCCATCCAAAGAAAGGTTTAACTCTGTGAGATGAATGCCCACATCACAAAGCAGTTTCTCAGAAAGCTTCTTTCCAGTTTTTATCTAAAAATATTTCCTTATTCACCATAGGCCTCATTGTGCTCCAAAATATCCCTTTGCAGATTCTAAAAAGACAGTGTTTCCAAACTAGTCCATCAAAATATTGATTTATCTCTGTGAGATGAATGCAGACATCAAAAAGCAGTTTCTCAGAAAGCTTCTTTCTAGTTTTGATCTGAAGTGTTTTTCTTTTCACCATAGGCATCAATGAGCTAAAAAAAAGTCCCTTTGCAGATTCTGCAAAAACAGTAAGTGTTTCCAAACAGCTCCACTAAAAGAAAGTTTTAACCCTTTGAGATGAATGCACACATCACAAAGCCTTCTCTCAGAAAGCTTCCTTCCAATTTTTATCTGAAGATATTTCCTTTTTCACCTTAGACCTCAACGTGCTCCCAAATATCCCTTCGTGTATTCTACAGAAACAGTGTTTCCGAACTGCTTCATCAAAAGAAACGTTTAACTCTGTGAGATGAATGCACACAACACAAAGCATATTCTTAGAAATTTCTAGTTTTTATCTGAAGAAATTTTCTTTTTCACCACTGGCCTCAATGTGTTCCCAAGTATTTCTTTGCAGATTCTACTAAAACAGTGTTTACAAAATGCTCCATCAAAGATAGATTTAACTCTGTGTGTTGAATGCACACATCACAAAGCAGTTTCTCAGAAAGCTTCTTTCTAGTTTTTATCTGAAGATGTTTCTCTTTTCACCCTAGGCCTTAATGCACTCCAAAATATCCCTTCACAGATTCTGCAAAGAGTTTCCAAACTCCTCCATCAAATGAAAGTATTAACACTGTGAGATGAATTCACACATCACAAAGAAGTTTCACTGAAAGCTTCTTTCTACATTTTTCTGAAGACATATCTCTTTTCTCCTTAGGCCTCAATGTGCTCCCAAACATCCCTTCACAGATTCTACAAAAAATGTTTCCAACCTGCTCCATCAAAAGAAAGTTTTAATTCTGTGAGATGAATGTACCCATCACAAAGCAGTTCCTCAGAAAGCTTCTTTGTTGTTGTCACTTGAAGATATTTTGTTTTTCATCACAGGCTTCAATGCGATCCAAAATATCCTTTTGCAGATTCTACATAAACACTGTTTCCAAACTGCTCAATCAAAAGAAAGGTTTAACTGTGTGAGATGAATGCCCACATCCCAAACAATTTCACAGATATCTACATTCTAGCTTTTATCTTAAGATATTTTTCTTTTCATCGTTGGCCTCAGTGTTATCCAAAATATCCCTTTGTAGATTCTCCAAAAACAGTATTTCCAAACTGCTCCATCAAAAGAAAGGTTTAACTTTGTGAGATGAATGCACACATCAGGAAGCAGTTTCCCAGAAAGCTTCTTTCTAGTTTTTATCTGAAGATATTTCCTTTTTCAACATAGGCCTCAATTCTCTCTCAAATATTTATTTGCAGATTCTAGAAAACAGTATTTCCACACTGCTCCATCAAAAGGTAGTTTTAATTCAATGAGATGAATTCAAATATCACAAAGCAGTGTCTCAGAAAGTTTCTTTCTAGTTTTCGTCTGAGGATATTTCCTTTTAAATCATAGACCTCAATGTGCTCCCAAATATCCCTTCACAGATTCTAGAAAAACAGTTTTTCCAAACAGCTTAATCACAAGAAATGTTTAACTGTGGGATGAATGTACACATCACAAAGCATTTTCTCTGAAAGTTTCTTTCTTGGTTTTATCGGATGATATTTCCTTTTTGACCGTAGGACTCAATGCACTCCCAAACATCCCTTTGCGGATCCTACAAAAACAGTGTTTCCAAACTGCTTCATCCAAACAAAGGTTTAACTCTGTGAGATGAAGGATCACATCACAAAGCAGTTTCTCAGAAAACTTCTTTCTAGTTTTGATCTGAAGATATTTCTCCTTTCACCACACTCCTCAATGCACTCCCAACTATCTCTTCACAAATTCTACAAAAACAGTGTTTCCAAACTGTTCCATTAAAGGGAGTTTTGACTCTGAGATGAATACAGATATGAAAAAGCTGCTTCTCAGAAAGCTTCTTTCTAGTTTTGAACTGAAGATATTTATCTTTTCACCACAGGCCTCAATGCACTCCCAAACATCCCTTTGCAGATTCTACAAAAACAGTGTTTCCAAACTGCTTCATCCAAACAAAGGTTTAACTCTGTGAGATGAAGGGTCACATCACAAAGCAGTTTCTCAGAAAACTTCTTTCTAGTTTTGATCTGAAGATATTTCTCTTTTCACCACACTCCTCAATGCACTCCCAACTATCTCTTCACAAATTCTACAAAAACAGTGTTTCCAAACTGTTCCATTAAAGGAAGTTTTAACTCTGAGATGAATACAGATATGAAAAAGCTGTTTCTCAGAAAGCTTCTTTTCTAGCTTTGAACTGAAGATATTTATCTTTTCACCACAGGCCTCAATGCACTCCCAAATATCCCTTTGCAGATTCTACAAGAACAGTGTTTCCAAACTGGTCCGTCAAGAGAATGGTTTATCTTTGTAAGATGAATGCAGACATCAAAAAGCAGTTTCTCAGAAAGCTTCTTTCTAGTTTTGATCTGAAGTGTTTGTCTTTTCACTATAGGCATCAATGTACTAAAAAAAATCCCTTTGCAGATTTTGCAAAAACAGTGTTTCCATGCAGCTCCATCAAAAGAAAGTTTTAACTCTTTGATATGAATGCACACATCACAAAGCCTTCTCTCAGAAAGTTTCTTTCTAATTTTTATCTGAAGATATTTCCTTTTTCACCTTAGACCTCAACGCACTCCCAAATATCCCTTCGCAGATTCTACAACAATAGTGTTTCCAAACTGCTCCATCAAAAGAAAGGTTTGACTCTGTGAGATGAACGGCCACATCACAAAGCAGTTTCTATGAAAGCTTCTTTGTAGTTTTTATCTGAAACAATTTCTCTTTTCACTGTATGCCTCAATGCACTCCCAACTATCCCATCACAGATTCTACAAAAACAGTGTTTCCAAAGTGTTCCATCGTAGGAAGTTTTAACTCAGTGAGATGAATGCAGACATCAAGAACCAGTTTCTCAGAAAGCTTCTTTCTAGTTTGGATCTGAAGTGTTTTTCTTTTCATCATAGGCATCAGTGCGCTAGAAAATATCCCTTCACAGATACTACAAAAACAGTGTTTCCAAACTGCTCCATGAAAAGAAAGGTTTAACTCCGTGAGATGAAGGCACACATCACAAAGCTGTTTCTCAGAAAGTTTTTTTCCAGTGTTTACCTGGGTATATTTTGTTTTTCCCTATACTCCTCTCTGGACTCCTAAATGTCCCCTTGCAGATTCATCAAAAATTGTGGTTCTACCATGCTCAATCAAAAGAAAGGTTTACCTATGTGAGATGAAGAGATGAATTCACACATTACAAAGCAGTTTCACACATAGCTTCTTTCCACTTTTTATCTGAGGATATGAGGTTTCCCCACAGGCATCAATATGCTCTCAAATGGTCCTTGCCAGATCCTTTTTAAAAAGTTTCTCCAACTTGCTGAATCAAAAAAATTGTATAACTCAGTGAGATGAATTCAGTTTCACTGATTGGTTATTTCTAGTTTTTATCCCTAGACAGTCATTTTTCCATAGGCCTTAATAAGTTCCCAAGTGTTTCTTTGTAAATTCTCCAAAATGAGTGTTTCCAACCTACTGAATCAAAAGAAAGTTTCAAGTCTCTGAGATGAATGCACACATCACAAAGCTGTCTCGCATATAGCTCATTTCCAGTTTTTATCTGGTGATATTCTGTTTTTTTCTTCAGGCTCCAATGGGCTCTTAATTGTCTCTGCAGATTCTATGAAAAGAGTGTTTCCAACCTGGTGAATCAGAAAATTTTAACTCTGTGAGATGAATGCACACATCACAAAGCAATTACACAGTGAGCTTTTTTCTAGCTTGTATCTGGGAGTATTTCATTTTTCCACATAGGCCTCAATGGGCTCTTAAATGTCCATTTGCAGATTCTTCAAAAAGACTTTTTCTAACCTGTTGAATCAAAAGAAATATTTACCTTTGTGAGATGTATCCAAACATCAGAAAGCAGTTTCAGAGAAAGTTTTTTCCTAGTTTTTATCTGGGGATATTTTGTTTTTCCCCATAGGCCTCTTTGAGTGACAAAATGTCCTTTTGCACTTTCTGCAATATAGTGTTTCCAACCTGCTGAATCAAAGAACAAATTAAACTCTCTGTGATGAATCCACACATTACAAAGCATTTTCACAGATAGCTTCTGTTTGGTTTTTATCCAGGGATATTCAGCTTTTCCCCTAAGCCTTTCTGGGCTCCCAAATCTCCCTTCACAGATTCTTCAAAAAGAGTGTTTTCAACCTGCTGAATCAAGGAAAATATTTAGCTTTATGAGATGAATCCCCACATCACAAAGGAGTTTCACAGATAGTTATTTCTAGTGTTTTCTGAGTATATTCACTTTTTCCTCAAAAGCCTTGATGGGCTCTCAAGTGCCCCATTGAAGTTTCTACAAAAAAAGGTGTTTCCAGTCTGCTGAATCAAAAGAAAGTTTTAAAGTTTTAACTCTGAATTTAATCCACACATCACAGAGAAGTTTCACAGATAACTTCATTCTCATTTTTATCTGGTGATTTTCAGTTTTTCTTGTTAGGCCTCCGTGGACTTCCAAATGTCCCTTCTCAGATACTCCAGAAAGAGTGTTTCCCATTTGCTGCATCAAAAGAAAGGTTTAACTGTGTGAGATTGATCCACACATCACAAAGCAGTGTCAGAGATGGCTTCCTTCTAGTTTTTATCTGGGGATATTTGGATTCTCCCCAGAGGCCTCAATCGGCTCCCAAATGTCCCTTTGCAGATTCTGCCAAAAGTGTCTTTCCAACCAGCTGAATCAAAAGAAAGGTTTAACTCTGTGAGATTAATCCATACTTCACAAAGTAGTTTCACAATTAAATTTTGTTGTAGTTTTTATCTTGGGAAATGGTTTTTATCCATAGGTCTCAATAGTCTCCCAAATGTCCCTTCATAGATTCTACAAAAAGAGTGATTACAACCTGCTGAATCATAATAAATATTTAATTTTATGAGATGAATGCTCACACTACAAAGCAGTTTCACAGCTTCTTTCTACTTTTTATGTGGGGATATTTTGTTTTCCCCATAGGTCTCAATGGGCTCCCAATGTCCCTTCGCAGATGCTACAAAAAAAAAAAAAGTTCCCAAACTGCTAAATCAAAGGAAAGATTTAGTTTTATTAAATGAATTTCCACATCACAAGGGAGTTTCACTGATAGCTTCTTTCTAGTTTTTGTCTGGGTATATTCGCCTTTTCCTCAAAAGCCTTGATTAGCTCTCAAGCTCCTCTTTGAAGATTCTACAAATAGAGTTTTCCAGCCTGCTGAAGCAATATAAATAATTAACTCTGTGAGACGAATGCATACATCAAAAAACAGTTTCACAGATAGCTTATTTCTGGTTTTTATCTTGGGATATTCTAATTTTCCCCATAGGCCCCAATGCTTTCCCAAATGTCCCTTCACAGATTCTCCAAAAAGAGTGTTTCTACCCTGCTAAATCAAAAGAAAACTTTAACTTTGTGGGATTAATTCACACATCACAAAGTAGTTTAACAGATAGCTTCATTCTTGTTTTTACCTGAGAACATTCAGTTTTTTCCCTCAGGCCTCAATTGACTCCCAATTTAGCCTTCTTAGATTACACAGAAAGAGTCTATCTAAACTGAATCGACAGAAATTTTTTGTGTGTGTGAGATGAATGCACACATCGCAAAGCAGTTTCATAGATACTCTCTCTCTAGTTTTTATTTGAGGATATTGGGTTTTTCCCCATAGGTCTCAATGGACTCCCAAATGTCCCTTCACAGATTCTTCAAAAAGACTCTTTCCAACCTGCCAAATCAAAAGAAAGTTTTGTTTTTCATATGAATCCACACATCACAAAGTAGTTTCACAGATAGCTTGTTTTTAGTTTTTATCTGTGGATATTCATTTGTTTCTCATAGGCTACAAAAAGCTCCCAAATGTCCCTTTGCAGATTCTCCAAATAGTGTTTCCAACAAGCTGAATCAAAAGAATGTTTTAAATCTGTGAAACAAATCCACACATCACAATGCAGTTTCCAACCTGCTGAATTTAAAGAAATATTTACTGCTGTAACATGAATCCACACATGACAAGCACTTTCACAGATAGCTTCTCTCCAGTTTTATCTATGGATGTTCAATTTTTCCCCATAGGCCTCAATGGGCATTCAGATTTCCCTTCACAGATTCTGCAAAAAGAGTGCTTCCAACATGCTGAGTCAAAATAAAGGTTTAACTCTGTGAGATGAATCCATACATCACAAAGAATTTTCACAGATGGCTTCATTCTAGTTTTTATCTGGGAATATTCAGTTTTTCCTATTAAACTTCATTTGGGTCCCAAATTTCTTTTCACAGATGCTAAACAAAGAGTGTTTCCAAACTGTTGAATCAAAAGAAAGGTTTTTCTCTGTGAGAAGAATCCACACATCACAAAGCAGTTTCATAGATAGCTTCTATCTAATTTTTAATTAGAGATATTCTGTTTTTCCCCATTGGCCTCAATGGGCTCCCAAATGTTCCTTCACAGATTCTCCAAAAAGAGTGGTTCCATTCTGCTGAACCAAAAGAAATATTTAACATTGTGAAGTGAATCCACACATCACAAAGCAGTTTCACGGATAGCTTCTATCTAATTTTTATCTGGGGATATTCTATATTTTCCCATAGGACTCAATGGGCACCGAAAAGTCCCTTTGCAGATTCTACGATAACAGTGTTTCCAACCTTCTGAATCAAAAGAAAAGTTTAACTCTCTGAAATGAGTTCACACATCACAAAGCAGTTTCACACATAGCTTTTTTCTAGTTTTTATCTGGGAATATTTGTTTTTTCTTCAGTAGCCTCAATGAACTCCCAAATGTCTTTTCCAAATTCATTTTTTTTTTAATTTATTTATTATTATTATACTGTAAGTTGTAGGTTACATGTGCATAACGTGCAGGTTTGTTACATATATGTATACTTGTGCCTTGTTGTGTAAGCACCCATCAACCTGCCATTTTACATCAGGTATAACTCCCAATGCAATCCCTCCTCCCCTCCCCATGATAGGCCCCGGTGTGATGTCTCCTTCCTGAGTCCAAGTGATCTCATTGTTCAGTTCCCACCTATGAGAGGAGAACATGTGGTGCTTCTGGTTTGCTGTTCTTGTGATAGTTTTGCTAAGAATGGTGGTTTCCAGCTGCATCCATGTCCCTACAAAGGACACAAACTCATCCTTTTTCATGGCTTAATAGGTACTCCATGGTGTATATGTGCCACATTTCTTAATCCAATTCAATACTGATGGACATTTGCTGATTCCCAAGTTCTTTACATTAGAATAGTGCTGCAATAAACATACGTGTGTGCATGTGTCTTTATAGCAGCATAATTTATAATCCTTTTGCATATACCCAGTAATGGGATGGTTGGGTCATATGATAAGCATCTAGTTCTAGATCTCTTGAGGAATCGCCATACTGTTTCCATAATGGTTGAATTAGTTTACAATCCCACCAACAGTGTAAAAGTGTTCTATTTCTCCTTACACATCCCTTCCAGCAGCACCTGTTGTTTCCTGATTCTTTTAATGATCGCTTATTCTAACTGGTGTGATGGTATCTCTACTGGTGGGTTTTGATTTGCATTTCTCTGATGGCCAGTGATGATGAGCATTTTTCATGTGTTTGTTGGCTGTATAGAATGTCTTCTTTGGAGAAATGTCTATTCATATCCTTTGCCTCCACTTTTGATGGGGTTGTTTTGTTTTTCTTGTAAATTTGTCGAGTTCTTTGTAGGTTCTTGGATATTAGCCCTTTTATCAGGATGAGCAGATTGCAAAATTTTCCCATTCCAGTACGCTTGCCTGTTCATACCTTGACGGTAGTTTCTTTGCTGTGCAGAAGCTCTTTAGTTTAATGAGATCCCATTGTCACCTTGGCTTTGCTGCTGCTGCTTTTGGTGTTTTAGACATGAAGCTCCTGCCCATGCCTATGTCCTGAATGTACTACTTGTGGTTTTCCTTCTAGGATTTTATGGTATTAGGTCTAACATTTGTTCCTGAATCCATCTTGAATTAATTTTCGTATATGAGTAAGGAAAGGATCCAGTTTCAGCTTTCTACTTATGGCTAGCCAATTTTCTCAGCAATTCATTATTAAATAGGGAATCCTTTCCTCATTTCTTGTTTCTCTCAGGTTTGTCAAAGATCAGATGGCTGTAGATGTGTGGTATTATTTGGAGGACTCCTCTGTTCTGTTCCCTTGGTCTTATATCCTTTCGTTTTGGTACAGTACCATGCTGTTTTGCTACTGTAGCCTTGTGCATAGTTTTCAGTTGTGGTATGTGATGCTTCCAGCTTGGTTCTTTGACTTATAGGATTGTCTCTGGAGATGCGGGCTCTTTTTGGTTCCATGAACTTTAAAGCAGTTTTTTTCCCAATTCTGTGGAAGAAACTCATTGGTAGCTTGATTGGGATGGCATTAAATTCCATAAATTACCTTTGGGCAGTATGGCCATTTCACGATATTGATTCTTCCTATCCATGAGCTGCAAGTTCTTCCCATTTGGTTTGTGTCCTCTTTATTTCACTGGAGCAGTGGTTTGTAGTCTTCCTTGAAGAGTGTGGGGTCCTTACATCCCTGTGTTGGATTCCTAGGTATTTCTGATTTCTTGAAGCAATTGTGAATGGAAGTTCATTCATGATTTGGCTTCCTCTTGCTTGGTTCATTGTTGTTACTGGTGCATAAGGCATCTGCTTGCGATTTTTGGCATACTAATTTTGTATCCTGAGGACTTCATGAAGTTGCTTTTCATCAGCTTAAGGAGATTTCTGGCCGAGACGCATGGGTTTTCTAAATATACAAATGGCGTCATCTGCAAACAGGGACAATTTGACTTCTTCTTTTCTTCCAACGAATACCCTTTGACTTTCTCTTGCCTGATTGCCTGTGAAGCCAGAACTTCCAAATAATTATTTGAATAGGAGCGTGAGGAGGGCATCCTGTTCGTGCCAAGGCTCTTCAAAGGGAATTTTCCAGTTTTCGCCCATTCAGTATGATATTGGCTAGCTTCACGTAAGTAAATAGCTCTGATGATTTCGGAGGGGTATCGCCCATCAATAATGAATTTATTGAGCGTTTTAGCATGAAGGGCTGCTGAATTTGGTCAAAAGCCTTTTCTGCATCTATCGAAATAATCATGGTTCTTGTTCTTGGCTCTGTTTATATGTTGGATTATGTTTATTGATTTGCAAATGTTGGAATCCCAGCCCATCCTAAGGGATGAAGCCCATTCTTGATCATGCAAGTGGATAAGCTTTTTTGATGTGTTGCTGAATCCGGTTATTTTGCCAGTATTTTATTGAGATTTTGCATCGATGTTCATCAGATATTGGTCTTTAAAATTCCTTTCGTAATCTCTGCCAGGCTGGTATCAGGATGATGTTACCTCATAAAATGAGTTAGGAGGATTCCCTCTTTCATTGATTGGAAGAGTTTTCAGTGAAATGGCAACAACTCCTCTTGTACCTTGCAGAATTCAGCTGGTGTGAATCCATCTTGGTCCTGACTTTTTTGTTGTAGGCTATTAATTGTTGCCTCACTCTAGAGCTTGCCATTGGTCTATTCCTAGGATTCAAATTCTTCCTGGCTTAGCTCAGAAGAGGGCGTGTCCAGAAATATCCATTTCCTTCTAGATTTTCCCAGTTTATTTGCAGAGGTGTTTATAGCATTCTCTGATGGTAGTTTGTATTTCTGTGGGGTTTGTGGTAGATATCCTCTCTTTATCATTACTTTTTAATTGCCATTTGATTCCTTTTCTCTTCTCTTTTTCTTCTTTTAAGTATTCTATACGTCTGTCAATTTTGTTGATCTTTTCAAAACCAACTCCTGGATTCATTGATTTTGAGTGGTTTTTTGTGTCTCTATCTCCCCTTCAAGGTTCTGCTCTGATCTTAGTTATTTTGCCTTCCTGCTAGCTTTCAATGTGTGTTTGTTGGTTCTTGCTTCCTCTAGTTCTTTTAATTCATGGCGTTAGGAGTGTCAATCTTTAGATCTTTCCTGCTTCTCTGTGGGCATTTTAGGTACAGGAAATTTCTCTCTACACACTGCTTTTAAATGTGTCTCCAGAGATTCTGCATACCTTGTTCTCATTGGTTCTCTAAAGAAAATTATTTCCTGCCTTCATTTTGTTATGCAATTCAGTAGTCATTCAGGAGCAGGCTGTTCAGTTTCCATGGGGAAGGAGTGGTTTGAATGGAGTTAGTCCCTGAGTCTAGTTTTGATTGCACTGCAGCCTGAGAGACAGCTTGTTATAATTCTGTCTTTGGCCATTTGCTGAGGAGTGCTTTCATTCTTAAATTACATGGCCTACTCTGTAGGCTACACGATGTGGTGCTGAGGAGAAGAATGTATTCTGTTGATTGGGGTGGAGAGTTCTATAGATGTCTACATTAGGTCTGCTTCATGCAGAGGATGAGTTCAATTCCTGATGCCATCCTTGTTCACTTTCTCTGGCTTGCTGATCTGTTCACTGCTGACAGTGGAGGTTGAAGTTCCTAATACATATTGTATGGGAGTCTAAGTCTCTTTGTAAGTCTCTAAGGACTTGCTTTATGAATCTGGGTGCTCCTGTATTGGGTACATATATATTTAGGATAGTTAGGCCTTTCCTGTTGAATTGATCCCTTTACCATTATGTAATGGCCTTCTTTGTCTTTGATCTTTGATGGTTTAGAAGTCTCGTTTTATCAGAGACTAGCATTGCACCCCATTTTTTGTTCTCCATTTGCTTGGTAAATCTTCCTCCATCCCTTTTATTTTGAGCCTATGCATAGTTCTATGTGAGATGGGTCTCCTCAACACAGCAGACTGATAATTCTTGACTTTATCCAGTTTTACAATCTGTGTCTTTTAATGCTGGAGCATTTAGTCCATTTTATACTTTAAGGTTAAGATTGTTATGTGTGAACTTGATCCTGCCATTATGATATTAACTGGTTATTTTGCTCTCTATTAGTTGATGCAGTTTCTTCTAGCCTAAATGGTCTTTTACATTTTGGCATGTTTTTGAGATGGCTGGTACCGGTTGTTCCTTTCCCATGTTGAGTACTTCCTTCAGGGTCTCTTGTAAGGCAGGCCTAGTGGTGACAAAAATCTCTAAGCATTTGCTTATCTGTAAAGGATTTTATTTCTCCTCACTTATGAAACTTAGTTTGGCTGGATATGAAATTCTGGGTTTAAAAATCTTTTCTTTAAGAATGTTGAATATCGGCCCCCACTTCTTCTGGCTTGAGAGAGTTTCTGCCGAGAGATCTGCTGTTAGTCTGATGGGCTTCCCTTTGTGGGTAACCTGACCTTTCTCTCTGGCTGCCCTTAAGATTTTCCTTCATTTCAACTTCTGGTGAATCTGGCAATTATGTCTTGAGTTGCTCTTTTCCGAGGAGCATCTTTTGTGCGTTCTCTGTATTTCCTGGATTTGAATGTTGGCCTGCCCTACTTTTGTGGTTGAAGTTCCTCCTGGATGATATCCTGAAGAGGTTTTCCAATCCTGGTTCCATTTTCCCTCACTTTCTAGGCACCCCAATCAGACGTAGATTTGGTCTTTTACATAATCCCATACTTCCTTGCAGGCTTTATGTTCATTTTCTTTTTCTTTTTCTTTTGTTTCTCTCTTTCCTTTCGCCTATTTCATTCATTTGATCCTCAATCGCTGATACTCTTTCTTTCAGTTGATCGGTATTTGCTACTGAAGCTTGTGCATTTGTCAATGATTTCCTCGCGGTCATGGTTTTCTGTATCTTCATTCTGCTTTAGGACCTTCTCTCTGTACTAATTACTCTAGCTTTAACAATTCTTCCACTTTTTTTCAAGATTGTTAGTTTCCTCTCAGGCTGGTAATGTAATTCCTCCTTTAGCTCTGAGAAATTTGACGGACTGAAGCCTTCTCTCATCTCATCAAAGCTCTCCGTCCAGCTTTGATCCACATATGCATGAGCTGCCTCTTTGCCGGGGAGATGCGCCTTTGTTTTGGAATTTCCAGCTTTTCTGCCCTGCTTTTCCCCATCTTTGTGGTTTTATCTGCCTCTGGTCTTTGGATGATGGTGATGTACTGATGGGGTTTTGGTGCAGGTGTCCTTCCCAGGTTTGATAGTTTTCCTTCTAACAGTCAGACTGAGCTGTAGGTCTGTTGAGATTGCTTGAGGTCCACCCAGACCCTTGTTTGCCTGGGATCAGCAGCAGAGGCTGCAGAAGATAGATTACTTGAACAGCAAGTGTACCTGTCTGATTCTTTGCTTGAAGCCTCTAGGGTGTATCCCACCGTGAGGGGCCGACTGCCCCTATGGGGGATGTTCCCCAGTTAGGCTACTCAGGGGTCAGGGACCCCGCTTTGAGCAGGGAGTCTGTCCTTTCTCAGGTTCCCAACCTCCGTTTTGGGAGATCCACTGCTCTTCAAAGCTGCCAGACAGAGTCAGCTATGCCTGCAGAGGTTCGCTGCTTTGTTATTGTTTACTGTGCCCTGCTCCCCAGAGGTGGAGCGCCCACAGAGACAGGTGAGCCTGAGCTGCTGTGAGCTCCACCCAGTTCCCAGCTTCTCCCAGCAGCTTTGTTTACCTACCTCAGCAATGGTGGCGCTCCTCCCCAGCCTGGCTGCTGCTTTTGCCGGTAGATCACAGACTGCTGTGATAGCACGAGAGGCCTGCACCCTCCCAGCCAGGTGTGATATGACTCTGGTGTGTGCCTGTTTGCTCAAAGCAGTATTGGGGTGGGAGTTACCCGATTCTCCAGCAGGTGTTGTGTGTCTCAGTTCTGGCTAGAAAAAAGGGATTCCTCCCCTTAGGGCTTCCCAGGTGAGATGCATGCCTCGGGCCTCTAAGCTCTTCAGCTCGCTGGTCGGGCTTTCGCAGAAGGACTAGGCACCGGGATCGGCCCCGCACTCCCAGTGAGATGAACCTGTGCACCTCAGCTGAAAAATGCCAATCACTGGCCTTCTGTGTTTCGCTGGCGCTGGGAGTTGAAGACTGAGCTGCTCCCTATTCCTCGCCATCTCGTCTCCCTCCAAATTTTGAGACGGAGTCTGTTCTGTCACCTGGGGCTGAGCAGTGGCCAGATCTCAGCTCACTGCAGCCTGCCTCCCGGGTTCCTGCCATTCTCCTGCCTCAGCCTCCTGAGTAGCTGGGACTATAGGCTCTCACACCAGCCTCGCTGTTTTTGTATTTTAGTAGAGACGGGAGCCACCTGTTCGGGCCAGGATGGTCTCTTGATCTCCTGACCTCGTGATCCGCCCGTCTCGGCCTCCCAAAGTGCTGGGATTACAGGCTTGTGCCACCGCGCCCGGCCTCCAAATTCTTAAAAAGGAGTGTTTCCACCTGCTGAATCAAAAGAAAGGCTTAACTTTGTGAGATGAAACCACACATCAAAAAGAATTTTCACAGAAAGCTTCTTTCTAGTTTTCATCTGGGAATATTCTGTTTTTCCCCATAGGCCCTAATGGGTTTCCAAATGTCCCTTTGCAGATTCTCAAAAAAAAAATGTGTTTCCAAACTGCCAAATCTAAGGAAAGGTTTAACTCTGTGAGAAAGCAGTTTCACAGATAGTTTCTTTGGATATTCTGTCTGTTGATATTCTGTTTTTCCCCTTAGGCCTCAAGGGAATCTTAAATTTCCCTTCTCATGTTCTCCAAAAAGAGTGCATCCAACGTGCTGAATTAAAAGAAAGGTTTAACTCTGTGAGATTATTTCAGAAATCACAAAGCAGTTTCATAGATAGATTATTCCTAGTTTTTTCTGGGGATATTTGGTTTTCCCCATTAGCCTCAATTGGCTCCCAAATTTCACTTCACAGAATCTACAGAAAAAGAGCTTCCAAACTGCAGAATTAAAAGACAATTTTTCTCTGTGAGAAGAATCTACACATCACAAACATCACAAAGCAGTTTCACAAATAGCTGCATTCTACTTTTTATTTGGGGATATCCAGTTTTTCCCCCATAGCTCTAAATGGGCTCCCAATTGTCCCATCGCAGATTCTGCAAAACGAGTGTTTCCAACATGCTGAACCAAAAGAAACGTTCTACTTTGTGAGATGAATCTCCACATCACAAAGCATTTTCACAGATAACTTCTTTTTTGTTTTTATCTGGTAACATTTTGTTTTGAGCCATAGGCCTCAAAGGGCTCCAAATTGTCCCTTTGCAGAGTGTACAAAAAGAGTGGTTCCAGCCTGCTGAATAAGAAGAAATATTTAACTCTCTAAGATAAATCCACACATCACAATGCATTTTCACAATAGCTTCTTTCTAGTTTTTATCTGGGGATGTTCTGTTTTTTCCCTAAGCCTCAGTGGGCCCCCAAATATCCCTTCACAGATTCTCCAAAAAGAGTGTTTCCATCCTGCTTAAACAAAAAACAGTTTTAACACTGTGAGCCAAAACCACACATCTCAAAGCCACTTCATAGATAACTTCTTTTAAGTTTTTATCTGGAGATACTCCCTTTTCACCGTAGGACTCAATGGGATAACAAATAGTGTGCAGATTCTCCAATTAGAGTGTTTCCAACCTACTGTATCAAAGCAAAGATTTAACTCTGTGAGCTGAATCCACATTTCACAAGGCGGATTCACAGAGAGCTTCTTTCTGGTTTTTATCTGGGGATATTCTGTGTTTCTTTATAGGCCTCCATGGTTTCCCAAAAGTACCTTCACAGATTCTACAAAAAGAGGGTTTCCAAAGTGCTGAATAAGAAGAAAAGTGTAACTCTGTGAGATGAATCCACACATCACAAAGCAGTTTCACAGATGACTTCTTTCTAGTTTTTATCTAGGGATGTTTCCTTTTTAACCAGGGGCCTCAATGAGTTCCCAAATGTCCCTTTGCAGATTCTCCAAAAAAACTGTTTCCAACCTACTGAATCAAAAGAATTGTTTAACACTGTGAGATTAATCCACCCATCACAAAGCCATTTCACAAATAGCTTCTTTTTAGTTTTTATCTTGGTAAATTTGGTTTTTCCCAATAGGCCTTCTTGGGTTACCATTTGTGCCTTCACAGATTAACCAGAAGTGTTTCCTACCTGTTGAATCAATAGAAAGTTTTAACTCTGTGAGATAAATCTACACATCACAAAGCAGTTTCACACATAGTTCCTTTCTAGTTTTTATTGGGGTATTCTGTTTTCCCCATAGGCCTCAAAGGTCTCCCAAATGTCCCATCACATATTTTCCAGAAAGAGTGTTTACAACCTGCTGAATCAAAAGAAAGATTTAATTCTATGAGATGAATCCACCCATCACAAAGCAGTTTCACAGATATCTTCTTTCTAGATTTTACCTGGAGATATTCTGTTTTTCTTCACAGGCCTAAATGGGCTTTCAAATGCACCATCACATATTTTCCAAAAAGAGTGTTTCCATCCTGCAGAATCATAAGAAAAGTTTAACTCTGTGAGATGAATACAGACATGACAAAGCAGTTTCAGATAGTTTCTTTCTTTTTCCTATCTAGTGATATTCCATTTTTCTTCATAGGACTCAATGGGCTCCTAAATATGTCTTTGCAGATTCTCAAAAAGAGTGTTTTCATCTGCTGAATCAAAAGAAATATTTAATGTTGTGAGATTAATCCACCTATCACAAAGCAGAGTCACTGATAGTTTCTTTGTGGCTTTTATCTGGTGATATTCGATTTTTCCCTGTAGGCCTCAAGGAACTCCCAAATGTCCCTTTGCAGATTCTGCAAAAAGAATGTTTGCAACCCTCTGAACAAGAACAAAACTTTAACTATGCGAGATGCATCCACACATCACAATACAGTTTCACAGGTAACCTATTTTTAATTTTTATCTCGGATATTCAGTTTTCCCCCATAGGCTACAATGAACTCCCAAATGTCCATTTGCAGATTTTCCAAAAAGAGTGCTTCCAATTTGCTGAATCAAAATAAAGTTTTAAATCTGTGAATTGAATCCACACATCACAAAGCAGTTTCAGCCAGCTTTTCTTGTTCTTTTTTATCTTGAGATATTTGATTTTAATGTCATAGGCCTCAATGGGATTCCAAATGTCCCTTTGCAGATTCTACAAAAAGAGTGCTTCCAACATGTTGAATCAAAAGAAAAATTTATATCTGTGAGGTGAATCCACACATCACAAAGCAGTTTAATAGAAAGATTCCTTGTAGTTTTTATCAGGGGATATTTGATTTCTTTTCATAGGCTTCAAAAAAGCTCCAAATGTCTCTTCACAGGTTCTCCAAAAAGAGTTTTTCCAACCTGCAGAATCACAAGAAAGGTTTAACTCTGTAACCTGAATCCATGCATCTCAAAGAAGTTTCACAGGTAGCTTATTTGAGGTTTTTATCTAGGGATATCCTTTGTTTCCTGATAGGCCTCAAAGGCTCCCAAATGTGCCTTCACAGATTCTACAAAGAGTGTTTCCATCCTGCTGAATAAGAGAGTGTTTCCATCCTTCTTTCAAAGTTTTATCTGGGAATATTCTGTTTTTCCCATATTCCACAATGGGCTCCCAAATGTCTCTTTACAGATTCTCCAAAAAAAAAAAAAAAAAGTGTTTCTGACCAGCTGAATCAAAAGAAAGTTTTAACACTGTGCAATTAATACACACAGCACAAAGCTGTGTCACACATAGCTTCTTTCTAGTTTTTATCTGGGGTTATTTGGTTTTTCCCCAGAGGCCTCAATGGGGTTACAATTTGTTCCTTCACAGATTCCCCAAAAGAGTGTTTCCAACTTACTGAATCAAAAGAAAGGTTTAACTCTGTGAGACAAATCCACACAGCACAAAGCAGTTTCAGAGACAGCATCCTTACAGTTTTTATCTGGGAATATTCTGTTTCCCTATAGGGCTCAACGGGCTCCCAAATATACCATTGCATATTTTCCAAGAAGAGGGTTTCCAACCTGCTGAATCAAAATAAAGGTTTAATTCTGTGAGAGGAATCCAGACATCACAAAGCCATTTCACACACAGCTTCTTTCTAGTATTTATCTGGAGATATTTGGTGTTTCCCCATAAGCCTCAAGGGGCTCTCAAATGTCTCATCCCATGTATTACAAAAAGAGTGTTTCCAACTGTGGAATCAAAAGAAAGGTTTAACTCTGTGAAATAAACTCATACATCACAAAGCAGTTTCACAGGTAACTTCTTTCTAGTTTTTATCTGGGGATATTCAGTTTTTCCCTGTAGGTCTCAAAGGGCTTGCAAATGTCCCTTCTCAGATTTTCCAAAAACAGTGTTTCCAACCTGCTGAATAACAAGAAAATTTTAACTTTCTGAGATGAATCCACGCATCACACAGCAGTTTCACAGATAGCATTTGTTATTTTTTATCTGAGGATATTTGGTTTTTCTCCATAAGTCTGAATGGGCTCCCAAATGTCCCTTTGCTGAATCTCCAATTATAGTACTTCCAACTTGCTGAATCAGAAAAAAGGATTAAGTCTGTGAGATGACTGGAAACATGACAAAGCAGTTTCACGGATAGCTTTTTTCTAGTTTTTATCTGGAAATATTTGATTTTTCCCCTTAGTTTTCAATGAGCTCCCAAATGTCCTTTCACAGAAACTCCAAAAAGAGTATTTCCAACACGCTGAATCAAAAGAATGCTTTAATTCTGTGAGATGAATCCACACATCACAAAGCACTTTTAGAAATGGCTTTTGTCTGTTTTTTATCTGGGGATATTTGTTTTTTCCCCAAAAGCTTCAATGTGTTCCTAAATGTTCTTTTTCAGATTCTCATAAAAGAGTGTTTCCAACCTTTTGAATCAAAAGAAAGGTTTCACTTTGTGAGATGAATTCACATGTTATGAAACAGTTTCACAGAGAGCTTCTTTCTAGTTTTATTTGAGGATATTTGCTTATTTTCCATAGGCCCCAATGGGCTCGCAAATGTCTTTTTGCAGATTCTCCAAAAAGAGTATTTTCAACCTACTAGATCACAAGAATGGTTTAACTCTTTGAGACGGATCCACACAACACAAAGTCTTCTCACAGATAGCTTTTTTTCTAGTTTTCATCTGGGGATATTTGGTTTTTACTTATAGGCCTCAATGGGCACCAAAATGTCCCTTCACAGAGTCTACAAAAAGAGTGTTCCCAACCTGCTGAATCAAAACAAGCGTTTCACTCTGTGAGATGAATCGACACATCACAAAGCAGTTTCACTGACAGCTTCTTTCCAGTTTTTATCTAGGGATATTCGGTTTCTCCCCATAGGCCTCAATGGGCTGTCAAATTTCCCTTTGCAGATTGTCCAAAAAGGGTGTTTCCAACCTGCTGAATAATAATAAAGATTTACCTCTGTGACCTGAATACAAACATCACAAAGCAGTTTCATAGATAGTTTCTTTCTAGCTTTTATCTGGGAATGTTTTGTTTTTCTTCATAGCCCTCAATGGGCTCTGAAATGTCCCTTCAAAGATTCTAGGAAAAGAGTGTTTCCAACCTGGTGAATCAAAAAAACAAAAAAAGTTTAACTCCGTG
>NW_022167821.1:0-1221 GCF_008728515.1 Papio anubis | reverse complement strand
CTCCGATAACAAGGAGGAAGAAGCTTTCTGAGAAACTTCTTTGTGTTTTATGAAAAAATCTCACAGAGTTACAGCTTTCCGCTCAAGAAGCCTTCCGCTAAGACAGTTCTTTGGAATTGGCAAAGTGATATTTGGAAACCCATAGAGGGCTATGGTGAAAAACGAAATATCCTCAGATGAAATCTGGAAAGAAGCTCTCTGAGAAACTGCTCTGTGATGCGTGACTTCCACTGACAGAGTTACATCTGTATTTCGTGGATCTCCTTTCTAGCCTTATTTCTGTGGAATCTGAGAACAGATATTTCGGATCCCTTTGAAAACTATAGGGTCAAAGGAAATATCCTCCGATAACAAAGAGAAAGAAGCGTTCTGAGAAACTTCTTTGTGTTCTGTGAAATCATCTCACAGAGTTACAGCTTTCCCCTCAAGAAGCCTTTCGCTAAGACAGTTCTTGTGGAATTGGCAAAGTGATATTTGCAAGCCCTTAGAGGGCTATTGTAAAAAAGGAAATATCCTCACATGAAATCTGGAAAGAAGCTTTTTGAGAAACTGCTCTGTGATGTGTGACTTCCACTCACAGAGTTACATCTGTATTTCGTGTATCTCTTTGCTAGCCTTATTTCTGTGGAATCTGAGAGCAGATATTTCGGATCCCTTTGAAGACTATAGGGCCAGAGGAAATGTCCTCCGATGACAAAGAGAAAGAACCTTTCTGAGAAACGTCTTTGTGTTCTGTGAAATCATCTCACAGAGTTACAGGTTTCCCGTGAAGAAGCGTTTCGCTGAGACAGTTCTTCTGTAATTGGAAGGTGATATTTGGAAGCCCATAGACGGCTATGGTGAAAATGAAATATCGTCATATGAAATCTGGAAAGAAGCTTTCTGAGAAACTCCTTAGTGTTCTGTTAATTCATCTCACAGTGTTACATCTGTATTTCGTGGATCTCTTTGCTAGCCTTATTTCTGTGGAATCTGAGAACAGATATTTCGGATCCTTTTGAAGACTATAGGGCCAAAGGATATATCCTCCGATAACAAAGAGAAAGAAGCTTTCTGAGGAACTTCTTTGTGTTCTGTGAAATCATCTCACAGAGTTACAGCTTTCCCCTCAAGAAACCTTTCGCTAAGACAGTTCTTGTGGAATTGGCAAAGTGATACATGGAAGCCCATAGAGGGCTATGGTGAAAAAGGCTATATCCTCAGATGAAATCTGGAAAGAAG
>NW_022167820.1:0-1221 GCF_008728515.1 Papio anubis | reverse complement strand
TTTGCCTAAGATGTAAATGTTGTTTTCTTGGTTCCCTTATTTTTCAGTTGATATCAGCTATGGGAAAATTATCCAGTACATTATAGATGTTAGATAATATTTCCTTGGGAATGGAGGAGGTGTATCTTACCAACTGACACCTGATTCCAGAGGATGTACAACATTGGCAGTGTCAGAAACTACACTGCATGTTAAGGGATGTTTTCTTCAGGAACAAGCTTTCCACTTTAGATAAGAATTCCGCAATTGCCACCCAAAAATTATCTAGACAGAAACATTCTTCAAGAAAACTCCTGTGCTTTCCTACAGGAACTCTACTCTAGAGTTGGAGCTTTTGATTTGAATGTTCTTTCCAATCTTGGTTACCCAGAGTTTCCAAGTGAGCAAAAGACCTGTGCGAGCCATCCATAGCATGGCCTGATTCTCAGAGTGTTTTCCTTCTCTAATTACAGATGACTTCAGGGAGCACATTCAATGGTATGTATTCTGGAATCGCTCACTGGCTGTGAGAAAAAGATTCTGTAGGAAATGTGGAGCCTAACTGCTGGCTTTTGTCTGGAGAGCCTCCATGATCTAAGACGCTTGGTGGCAATGAGGATGGGGGGGTATAGTAAAAGAAACTGGTTTCCCAGGTGACAAACACTTTTTATCTATGTATAGTTCCTGGGAACATGTTCACATTAGGTGGTGTTCACATTAGGTGACGTTCACATTAGGTTGTGTGGGAGTGTGTGTATTAGTGTGGGGGGGGTGGGGTGGTCTATGTGCAAGTCTGCATGATTTGCTTGTGAATGTGTGTCTCTGTGTGTTTCCCCTAGGAAAAAAATGTTGTGTTTACCCAACACAACTCTCAGTGCCATTTTTCTTAATTTAACAAATCAGACCACACATTTTACTTACATTAGTTCAAACCTCCTCATGCCCATATGCTGTGAGCTTGTTTATTGAATCCACATACCAGATGGAGAAATTAAGCCACATAAATAAATGTGCCCTGGCTCACTTGCTATGAAGTGAGGAGCCAAGATGTTTACTCATACGGTGCTAATGTTGAAAGGATCACTATTCACCATGCAAGGGAGCTCCAGCACCCTCTATGCCTGGAATTACGCAAGCCTGCAGAAATCCCAAACACCATCCCTCACATAAGAGAGCCTCAGTGATCTCAGAATCTAGGTAGCTATGTAGGCATCTCCCTGCAGGTGTCACATAGTCCTTAGT
>NW_022167819.1:0-1221 GCF_008728515.1 Papio anubis | reverse complement strand
CTGATGGAATCTGGAAAGAAGCTTTCTGAGAAACTGCTTAGTGTTCTGTTAATTCATCTCAAAGAGATACATCTCTGTTTCGTGGATCTATTTGCTAGCCTTATTTCTGTGGAATCTGAGAACAGATATTTCAGATCCTTTTGAAGACTATAGGGCCAAAGGAAATATACTCCGATAAGAAAGAGAAAGAAGCTTTCTGAGAAACTTCTTTGTGTTCTGTGAAACCATGACACAGAGTTACAGATTTCCTCTCAAGAAAACTTTCGCTAGGACAGTTCTTGTGGAATTGGCAAAGTGATATTTGGAAGCCCATAGAGGGCTATGGAGAAAAAGGAAGTATCCTCAGATGAAATCCGGAAGGAAGATTTCTGAGAAACTGCTTAGTGTTCTGTTAATTCATCTCACAGAGTTACCTCTGTATTTCGTGGATCTCTTTGCTAGGCTTATTTCTGTGGAATTTGAGAACAGATATTTCGGATCCCTTTGAAGACTATAGGGCCAAAGCAAATATCCTCCGATAACAAAGAGAAAGAAGCTTTCTGAGAAACTTCTTTGTGTTCTGTGAAATCATCTCACAGAGTTACAGCTTTCCACTCAAGAAGCCTTTCGCTAAGACAGTTCTTGTGGAATTGGCAAAGTGCTATTTGGAAGCCCATACATGGCTATGGTGAAAAAGGAAATATCCTCAGATGAAATCTGGAAAGAAGTTTTCTGAGAAACTGCTCTGTGATGTGAGACTTCCACTCACAAAGTTACATCTGTATTTCATGGATCTCTTTGCTAGCCTTATTTCTGTGGAATCTGAGAAGAGATATTTCGGATCTGTTCGAAGCTTCTAGGGCCAGAGGAAATATCCTCCGATAACAAAGAGAAAGAAGCTTTCTGAGTAACTTCCTTGTGTTCTGTGAAATCATCTCACAGAGTGACAGCTTTCCCCTGAAGAAGCATTTCGTTAAGACAGTTCTTGTGGAATTGGCAAAGTTATATTTGGAAGCCCGTAGAGGGGTATGGTGAAAAAGGAAATATCCTCAGATGAAATCTGGAAAGAAGCTTTCTGAGAAACTGCTTAGTGTTCTGTTAATTCATCTCACAAAGTTACATCTGTATTTCGTGGATCTCTTTGCTAGCCTTATTTCTGTGGAATCGGAGGATATTTCCTTTGGCCCTATAGTCTTCAAAGGGATCCGAAATATCTGTTCTCAGATTCCACAGAAATAAGGC
>NW_022167818.1:0-1221 GCF_008728515.1 Papio anubis | reverse complement strand
GAAAGAGAAAGAAGGAAAGAAAAAGAAGGTAAGGAAAGGAAAGGAGAAAGAGAGAGAATGAGAAAAAAAGAAAAAAGAAAGAGGAGGAGAAATGGATCATGTATGGAGCAGTCTCCCCAGTGAGGTCGACGGCATGGAACTAGACCCTTACAGAGGAAAAGGCATGCTTCTCCCATTTTAGCTGCCTGTAAATGCAGTTTTGTTTAGAGTGCTCTAATAGTGTCTCTTTAACAGCGTTTATTTTCTCTATGAAGTAGGACGCGAAGTCATCTGCTGCAAAGGGGGAATTGTGGGTTTGGAGGCTTCTACGAGTCATTAAAGGAACATTGCTAGGAAGACTGAGGACCTACATTCCTACGTTCAGCTGCACTCTCCCCTACTAGATGTGTATCTGATCTCTGAAAATCACTCCTTTTGGTTGAAAAGACTCATCCCAGCCGGGCGCGATGACTCATGCCTATAATCCCAGCACTTTGAGGGGCCGCAGCAGGCGATCACCTGAGGTCAGGAGTTTGAGACCATCCTGGCCAACATGGTGAGAGACCATCCTGGCCAACATGGTGAAACCCCATCTCTACTAAAAATACAAGAATTCGCTGGGCTTGGTGGCACAGGCCTGTAATCCCAGCTACTCGGGGGGCTGGGGCAGGAGATTCGCTGGGAATCTGGGAGGCAGAGGCTGCAGTGAGCCAAGATCACGCCATTGCACTCCAGCCTGGGTGACAGAGTGAGACTCTGTCTCAAAAAAAAAAAAGAAAAAGAAAGAAAAAGAAAAGACTCATCCCTTCTGGGGCCCCCGGCCCCTGGATGTCTGTAAAGTCTACTCCTTCTATATCATGAACACGTGTCTATTCCATCTCCTAAAGCCTCAGGAAACCTATGCACCTGTTTTCCTGAAGCCCTTCTTGGACCCCCAGCATCCTGGAAACCTACATCCTACAATATAAGAAGCAGCTCCTGGCCAGGCGCAGTGGCTCGTGCCTATAATCCCAGCACTTTGGGAGGCCGAAGGGGGTGGATCACAAGGTCAGGAGTTCAAGACTCAGCCTGGCCAAGAGGGTGAAAACCTGTCTCTACTAAAAATACAAAAAATTAGCTGGGCGTGGTGGCAGGCACCTGTAATCCCAGTTACTTGGGAGGCTGAGGCAGGAGAATCGCTTGAACTCGGAGGGCAGAGGTTGCAGTGAGCTGAGATCTTGCCACTGCACTCCAGCCTGGGTG
>NW_022167817.1:0-1221 GCF_008728515.1 Papio anubis | reverse complement strand
TGGGTACACAATTAGAAAAAATATATAAGTGTTAATCCAGAAACAAGTATCCCTGGAGGGGGAACACGACCACCTGGGGGCGCTCAGGACACGTTGAGCACAAGAGCCAGCCTCAGGGCAGGTGCAGATGGGGGTTAAGGTCTGGTTTCCTGTCAGCCCTGTGGCTTCCTCTCCATAAAACAGTTTCCTCTGGGGCACTTGTCTGGATTCCTCATCCTGTTCTTCCTGTGAAGTCTCTGAAGAAGAAACATTTGTCGGAACAAGAGAAAAATTTTCTCACACGCACCAAAGGCAGAGTCACCCACAGTCACTGATGCCTGTTTCTCAGTGTCAATAAGTTATCAAAGCTTCTGAATTTAGTCAGCTAAATCTAGAAAAGGTGCTGTGTTTAACTCAACACTGCAGCCCAGCTCAACAGAACTCCAAGGGCCAGTGGGCAGCAGGCAGGATAAAGTGCATGCCGGGCTTTGGGGCACAGGGAGTTCGCATCCAGTGCAAGAGAAGAAAGGCCGCGTGGTGGTCACTGTAAGGGCTCCAGACCCACAGTTCCAATTGTAGGTGATCCCTGGCAAAGGAAGAGAGACCCCACCAATGTTTAGTGTGGGTGTCAAGTCTGACAGTGTCACACTCACACCTCAGGTGATCATGGAAAGATTTACCAACACTGTTATTGTCTGCTGAGAGCAGCACAGGCCTCTCAAGACATTCCAAGCTGGAATTTCCTCAATGGAACAGGAAAGCAGGCTGGATCAGGGCTTTAAAATGATTTGGTGGTGGGGTCGGGGGTGGGGCAGGGGCGTTTCTACTTAGGAGAAGGAGTTTGTGTGATTTAAACTTCACACTGGCATCAGGTAAGGGAGCTGACACTTTATTCTCTCTAGCAGCTTAAGAAAATGAGTGAAAAGGAGAGATAAGGGTCCAGTATGTGTGAAAAGCAAACAGACCTAAAGAAAATAATTTTTTTTATCGTGATAAGCATATAATAAAAAGAAAGAGAAGAAGGAATGAGACAGGCATGGGTGCTGAATAAATGTCCTGGGGAGGCCTTTTCATTATCCACAGTCATCAGTTTATTCTGAAGGTCTCAGGTCAGCTTCTTGCTTCAAAATATCACAGATCCTTATTGGGTATATAAAAATCCTTATAGGATATCCACAGTTTGTCATACTTTACAAAAGTAGTCTAATAATTAGATGAAGTTCTGAATTTAATCTTCAGTTG
>NW_022167816.1:0-1221 GCF_008728515.1 Papio anubis | reverse complement strand
CTGAGGTTCACTCATGGGCTGATGCCACTGTAGAAGGTCAGCGATGGTGTGAGATGGAATACGAGGCCATCCTATGCGGCTGAATGTTTCTGTTCAGCACTGACATGCATCTTGAAGCTCCATCTCTAGGTCCTGGCTCTACAATATGGAAACATCATTATTAGCTTCTGGTGGGACAGGACTTTATAGAACACCTGGAGGAATTCTCATTAAAAATGATATTTTAAAAAGCTGTATTGGCAAGCAGTACGCAGTTGAAAGATTTGCACTATGTGGTAATATTATGCATGTTAGAACTCTAAGAGAGTTAATAGAACAATTTAGAACTTTAAATAAAATTAACTCAGAAAAGCAGCAGGTATCTTTTGTAGCACAGTTTACTCAAAATTCTTAAAAACTAAAAATCCAAAAATTTAAAACAAAACTAAGATTAGGAGATGGGATTCAGACAAGTCATTAATGTCCAATCCTGATCTGAGGACCAGGTGACAAAATTTCAAACATTTTCAACAGAGATTATATTTTTAAGGCTCAGACAGAATTTTCGAAACCACCAACACGGTTTTTAAGGCTCCAGGCCAAACAGGTAAAATAATTGGAACCACCTGCAAGACAAAGGAAATGCAGACAAAACAATAACCGGATTACACAAAATAATTCATTTAGACAACAACCTAACTCACAACAAGAATAAATGATTCAAGACACTCAAACACCCAGGTATCAACAGAGACAAACAGAATATATACCCAAACAAAGGAAATAATACAAGCTGTTCTGACAATCATGAGGTGGTCATGGTCTCCATGATATAGAGGCCCAACAGGAGGATAATTACCCCTCTATTGTATTAGTCATTAATAAAGAAAATGATACCAATATAGACAATACTACTAATTTCTGTACCTTTCTTATAGATATTGGTGCTCAATTTTCTTTTCCTTTTTTTTTTTTTTTTTTTTTTTTGAGACTGAGTCTCACTCTGTCCCCCAGGATGGAGTGCAGTGGCGCAATCTCAGTTCAATGCAAGCTCCGCCTCCTGGGTTCACGACATTCTCCTGCCTCGACCTCTTGAGTAGCTGGGACTACAGGCGCCCGCCACCATGCCCGGCTATTTTTTTTGTATTTTTAATAGAGACGGGGTTTCACTGTGTTAACTAGTATGGTCTCTATCTCCTGACCTCGTGATCTGCCTGCCTCGGCCTCCCAAAGTGCTGGGAT
>NW_022167815.1:0-1221 GCF_008728515.1 Papio anubis | reverse complement strand
TGTTTCCACCCTGGTTTCCCATCTGGACAGTGGGACCCTGAGTGTCCCTGTCACAGCTGCGCCCGGAGCCCTGGACTCCAGCGTGTCGTTGGCACTTGTTAGCGTTTCTTCTGTTGTGGTCCGTGGACGAAGTGGCTCTCTCTTTGTGTGTCCACAGCCCTCCTGCTCACTTTACCTTCTGGGAACACTTTTTACATAGCTTCGTATGTGGGGAGGACTCGAGTGATTAATCGAATGTTTCATCAGGTGCAGTTCTTCTGTTTCCCAGTTTTGACACAACATTTGGTGACATTTCCAGGGACTCCTGTGGTCAGCCTCACGGTTTCACTCTGTCACTTTCTTATGCAGTACTCTTTGGGAGTCTTTTAAATTAAGCGCCATCATTTAAAAATATGTTTTATAATATGCAGTTTCAGGTTAATTCTTCACTTTTGTGTCTCAGGCAGTGGCTCCCCACCTGTGAGTAGTCAGAAAGGTTCACGCAGTTTTCCAGGGCGGCCTTTGCATTTACTGGAACTATTAAGAGCTCGTTCCTGCTTCGGCGGCGATTGACATGCAGTGCGCGTGAGGCCGTGCGTGGCTTAGTGTCTTCTCTAGGCTTACAGGTAAGTTTTTGTTGTTCCCCAAGCCTGCTCCGCTGTGCGGGGTGTTCACTGCGGGCGACGGTCACGCTGTCTGGCACAGGCCACGGAGGCCACAGGGCAGGTTCCACGTAGCGGAGCCTGCAGAATGGCAGAGCCCGGCCTCCTCGCCGCCCTTCATGGGGAGCAGAAAGCGCAAGACTCTGATCAGAGCTGTTCTAGCCCAGAAAGCCTCTGAACAGGTTGAATTGAGGAATCGGCTCCTACCAACTGCCCATGTTTAGGATGTGTTTGAGTTTTTGTGATTTTTCCTGCACTGAAGCTACTGGGCTGGCTCTGAGTCACCGTCATGGGACTTCACGTTGCCCCGACGGGAAGCGGCAGGGAAGGAGGGCTGCACAGAGGCTTGCGGCCCTGATAATGAAGGGTTGTGGCCTCTGGGGACAGCGAGTTCAAGCTCTTTGTAATTGTCAGCATAAAGAGTGACTCGCTGAGGACACGGCTGTAATTCAGGGTGGCATGGTTGATTGTCATCGTTGATATCAGGTACCTGCCTCTAAAATGACGGTACCCGTAGTGTGGCTCCAGGAGGGCAGCTCCTGCCAAACACACGTGCTCCTGGGCCCCTGCAGACAAGGTC
>NW_022167814.1:0-1221 GCF_008728515.1 Papio anubis | reverse complement strand
AAGAAGAACTTTTTATTTTGGGAGCAAAAGGAGAGGGGTTTAAAGCAAAAGTCTTAGAAGAAACAAAAATTAAATATCAGCATCACTCAGTAAATATTAAACTTCTGTTAATCCCAGAGGCAGGAAAAAACCTACTAGGAAGAGATTTAATGCTAAAATTCAACCTAGGCCTTTTTGTTAATCAAGGAAAACTCCTCCCCTCCTTAAATTTGCTTGCTACTCTAAATGAGGGACACATCCATCCGGATGTATGGTCAAAGGAAGGAAACTGAAGAAAATTACGAATTTCCCCAATCCAAGTTAAATTGAAAACCCCAGGGGAAGAGGTAAAAAGAAAACAATATCCAATTCCCTTAGAAGCTAAGATCAATTTAAAGCCCATAATAGAAAGCCTCCGTGAGAGACTCATTGAACCCTGTATGTCTCCTTATAACACTCCGATACTGCCTGTGAAAAAGCCAGATGGGTCATATCCGCTAGTGCAGGATCTTCCAGCTGTTAACCAAATAGTTCAAACAACTCACCCTGTTGTTCCTAATCCTTACACTATTGTTAGTAAAATTCCATACAACCATGAGTGGTTCACAGTAATAGATCTAAAGGATGCCTTCTGGGCTTGCCCACTAGCAGAAGATAGCCCAGACCTGTTTGCCTTTGAATGGGAGGACCCTCACTCCAGCAGAAAACAACAGTATCCATTGACAGTTTTCCCCAGGGATTTACAGAATCTCCAAATTTGTTTGGTCAAATACTACAACAGATCATAGAAAAGTTTTACAGACTGCCATATATATGCCTGCTCCAATACATGGACAATATCCTTATTTCAAGGGAGGATAGACAAAAAGTAGAAGGATTTTCAATCGGTTTTTAAAATAATTTACAACTGGAGGGATTACGAGTGTCAAAAAAGCAAACTTTGGTTTGTAGAACCTGAAGTCAAGTATTTAGGGCACTTAATCAGTAAGGGCAAATGGAGAATTGGATTTGAATGGATTGAAGGCATCATATCCTTACCTCTGCCTGAGACAAAGAAGGAACTTAGAAAGTTTTTAGGGTTAGTAGGGTATTGTCGCTTATGGATAGACTCATGCTTTAGTAACCAAACCTCTATATAAAAGAACTTACACAGGATGAATCGGACCCCCTTATATGGTTTTTACCAGAAAAACAGCAGACAAAAAAATTAAAAGAGTTACTAGTGACAGCCCATGTTCTAGC
>NW_022167813.1:0-1221 GCF_008728515.1 Papio anubis | reverse complement strand
CATGTTGGCCAGGCTGGTCTCAAACTCCTGACCTCAAGTGATCCGTCCACCTCGGCCTCCCAAAGTGCTGGGATTACAGGTGTGAGCCACCGCACCTGGCCCATTTTCACTTTTCATTAGCTGCTTTTTCCCCGCATTTATTTCCTACCTTTCTGTGAAGGATTTCTGAATTAAATGCATTTCATGTCTTAACCTTCTGAATTGTTTGTTCTCTCATTTTCCATGTTGTTGAGGAAAATAACAGGCTACGCGAGACATATTAAATTTGTATGTAGTTGCTCAGATCAGGATAAGTGCTCACCTGTTGCAGAACGGGACTCTGCTCTTGCTTCACCCAGGATGCGTTTCCTAGTTCCTTACTAGAGTGGGGACACACCATACTCCAGCCCTCCGGACCCCGCTCCCTGCTCTGGCATGATTCCACCAGACTATCTTCCAGCTGTCCTCCCTGGACCTAGATGTTTTCTTTCTTTCTTTTTTTTTTTTCCTTTGAGATGAAGTCTCACTGGATGGTCCAGGCTGGAGTGCAGTGGCACAGTCTCGGCTCACTGCAACCTCCACCTCCCAGGTTCAAGTGATTCTTCTGCCTCAGCCTCCCAAGTAGCTGGGATTACAGGTGCCTGCCACCACGCCCAGCTAAATTTTGGGAGATAGGGTTTCACCATTTTGGCCAGGCTGATCTTGAACTCCTGACCTCAAGTGATCCGCCCGCCTCGGCCTCCCAAAGTGCTGGGATTACAGGCGTGAGCCACCACACCTGGTCAATTTTTTTTTTTTTTTAAATTTGTATAGATGGGGTTTTTCCATGTTGCCCGGGCTGGTCTTGAACTCGTGGGCTCAAGCGACCCTCCCGCCTCGACCTCCCAAAGTGTTGGGAGTATAGGTGTGAGCCACTGTGCCTGGCTGAGATGATTTAAATGACACGGGAGGATGTGCACAGGTTATATGCAAATACTATACCATTTTGTATCGGGGTCTTGAGCATCCTAGGGTTCTGGTGTGGAGCCAGGGTGGGGCAGGCCTGGTCCCAATCCCCTGCAGATACCAAGGGATGACCGTACATGTTGTATTTCTGAAAATAGTTTTAGAGTAAATTAAACCGAGTGACAGATGAGATTCCTACCCATTTAGTAATAGTAGTGCCGTGGTTCTTTCCCTCCTTCCTGACCGGCTGTGATGGTCATGAATCAGAGTGTCATGTGTGGGTGGGCGGTAGGTGCT
>NW_022167812.1:0-38908 GCF_008728515.1 Papio anubis | reverse complement strand
AGGACTTTTCTGCAGACCCCAGTGCACCTGAGGAGGACGTGGAAGAGGAGGAGGCCCTGTGCAGGTCTGAAGGAGAGGACAGATGGGCCCAGGACCCCCCAGAGCAGCAGGATGCTGTGATCACCCGTCTACCAGTTCTGTCCCCAGATTTTGGGAAGATCAAACGAGGAAGCATTTATGGAAGTTTCTACTCCCAATATGGTGGCACTAGTGTTGCCATAAAGGAAGGGGGCATGGGGGCTGGGGATAGAGGAAAAGGAACTCTTGTCCTGGGAACTGGAACACTGGGCAGGGCCATCCTTGGAAAACCTATGTGGTATTTTGCAAACAGTTGTTATTATTATAAAAGGAGACGAATATAAGAGAGACTAAATTGTTAAAATGATGGGGAAGAAGAGAAGGAAAGTAAAAAAAGAAGGAAAAAAATGAGGCCAAAGGAAAAAGAAGGAAGAACAAAAATCATGCCAGGAGACTCTCTGTGGATTGAGGGCTGAGGCTGCAGCCCTGCAGCTGGACAGGCGGGATGGGAACTGGATCCATTTCCCAAGTCCCTAGGCCTGCCCTGCCCCCCACAGACACAAACACAACACCTGTGCATACAAGCAAGACCCAAACACGCGTGTATACACACACTCTGCCTTCTGCCTGGGGTGGCCTGGAAGGTGGGGAGCAGACTCCACAAACCACCCTCCTGACCTCTGGATGCACATCCTGGGGCCCCCGCTTTGCATCTCTTCTCACCTTGTGTCCTGGAGGCGTCTTTTCTGCTCCCCTCGGTGGAAACATGGATTTTCCCTGATGACAGCCACAGGGTTATCAAGGGCTCCCCGATGGAAGATGGAAGTCCTATGCTGAGCTCCTATCCCGCATCCCCTCAGTTAACTCTCACAACAGCACTCAAGAGAACGTACTCTCAGCACCGCATGTTACACAGGTGAGGCCCGAGACGGAGCGGGTGGTGGAGCTGGGATTGGGTCAGGCCAAGCTGTTCCTGGGGCCTGTGCTCAGCCTCTCCCTGCACCAGCTCCCCACAGCCCAGCCTCCTCTCTTCACAGCTCCTCACCTTCCGATAGCTCCCCAGTTCCCCAGCAAAGACCCTGGCCTGGGAGAGCACTGAGGAACGCTGGGGCTGGAATGACTTAGAGACTTTGTCATCAGCCCCCCTTCTGAGACATAAGGACACTGAGGCCCCACTATGAGAATGCCTCATGGTCATCTGCCTGCGTGCAGAGGGAGCCCTGGTGTCCCCCACTCCACGTCTCACACTCCTTCTGAAATGCTGAGCTGCCTCAGGTCCAATCTCAGCACCCCTTGGCACTACCCGGAGACACTGGACCACAAAAGCACAAGCCTAAAGGGCCTCTGGCCTGGGGAAGACCCAGGGAAGGTGGGGAGTCCGTGACAAGCCATTTAGGAAGGAACGGGCATATGGGCCTGACCCTGCAGGTCTCCTGGGGCAGGGGCCAGGCAGGTTGATCTGTGAGTGAAGTGAGGCCTCGCTCCAGGCTCTGGCCCTGAAAGCAGAGGATCGAGGGAGTTGAGACCCAGCCGCCTGTGTTCCAGGGCCTGCCAGGGAGTGCACAGTGATGAGACCGGGCCACCTGTGTTCCAGGGCCTCCGGGGAACGGGCAGTGAGTGAGACTCAGCCTGTGTTTCAGGGCTTCCCAGCGAGTAGACAGTGAGTGAGACCGGCCTCCTGTGTTCCAGGGCCTCCGGGGAATGGACAGTGAGTGAGACCGGGCTCCTGTGTTCCAGGGCCTCCGGGGAATGGACAGTGAGTGAGACCGGGCTCCTGTGTTCCAGGGCCTCCGGGGAGTGGACAGTGAGTGAGACCGGGCTCCTGTGTTCCAGGGCCTCCGGGGAGTGGACAGTGAGTGAGACCGGGCTCCTGTGTTCCAGGGCCTCAGGGGAGTGGACAGTGAGTGAGACCGGGCTCCTGTGTTCCAGGGCCTGCCGGAGAGTGGACAGTGATGGGACCCGGCCGCCTGTGTTTCAGGGCCTCCTGGGGAATGGGTGTTGGGGCTCATCTTGATGGAGACATGGATTCAGGCCAGCCCCTCATGCTGGAGCTGCACCACCAGACAGCAGCTGTGGGGTGGGACGAGACTCAAGGGCTGCACTGAGCAGCTTCACGGCCCATGTCTCGCCACCTTCCCTCTCTGCTGCACATGGCACTGAAGGAATCTGCTCGGTGGAGGGGAGAACTAGGCCACGCGGGCAGGCAGCGCGGCAGCCTCACGGCGGGGTTTCTGCGATGCCTGGTGGAGAGGCAAAGGTGGACTCTGCTTGGACTCGCTGGATGCACCCTATTTTCCCCGGCCTCGGAGCACACAGACACTGGGCATCTGGACACGGTTGGCTGCACTGCAATCAAAGGGGCGATTCGCTTCAGCAGCACATCATTGTCGCTCCCAGTTACGGCTTAAGTAGATATGAAAATGTTTTTATTGTTTTTTTTCATATTTACCAATTCAGAAAGTCCTTTGAAGGTGGGAACTTCATATTCCGGACAAGGAGTGGCTCCTATGTCCCAGGCCCGTCTCTGTTCCCAAGCATCAGAGCCCCCACGTCGGTCTGACTCAAGAGGAAGTCAGAAGCCGGGCGCATCTGGCCAGCCCTACCCACTGCGGAAGAGATTAAGGCAAATACAGTTTGCTAATGGCACCTGGTGCTCTCTAAAAATAAAAATAACGCTGTGTCCTTCACCATGTTGAAATAGCCGGATGAAGTTACCTGCCTCCAGCGAGTGTTTCTGTAAACCATCCTAAGAACAACATTCCCAGAGAATCAGGAGCTCTGCCTCTTGCTTTACAATGTTCAGACCCTGGTGGTTCTTCATGGCACAAATTACACAAAAAATACACAACATTTGGCCTCTGCAGTCTTGAGGCTCCTCCAGGCCCGAATACATAGGTGATGTTATCAGGACAGAGTGGGTTTTAAAAGCCTGTGCCGAGTATCTCAAAGCTGAGCCTGAATCCACTCCTGAGCTCACAGCCTTTGCTCCAAAAGGAACATGGTCGTCACTGTCACACGACAGGACACAGGGCAGGAAAAGGGCCTGGAAAGGCCAACGCGACCAGGGGAAGGGCCCCCTGCCCTTGACTCAGAGGGGTCCGTAACAGCCACTAAAATCCACATAGGACCAGGCTTGTCTGGATAGAGAAGGGCCAGTTAGCTGTGGCTCCCCTGGTTGTGGGAAGAAATACTGACTTTCTGAGCAATCCTTATTTCAGAGGCCCAGATTTTCCAACATTTCCACTTCCCAGGCATATATACCAAGCTCTCTTTTGCATCTGAAACAAACCAAACAAAGTAAAACCCTGTTTGGTCGCAGAATATACAGGCAGAGGCATGTGTCAAAAAAGAGGTGTCACTGAGTGGGCTCTGGAGAAGTCACTCGAGAGGCTGGAACTCTGAAAGGAGCCAGACCCTGGGAAGGAAAGAAAAAGCTGCCTATCTGAAGTCCTTGGAACACTCATTTCATATAATTGCTGGATGTTTCTACTACTTTTGTGACTTGGTTTTATGCCTTTTTGCCTCTTTGCAACTGTGATCTTTGTTGTTTTTTTGTTTTTTTATTTAAAAATTGTGTAAATGTATGAGGTATAAAGTGATGTTGTAATTTATGAATACAATGTGACATAATTAAATCAAGCTGGTTAACATATCCAGCACCTCAAATACTTAACATTTTTTTGTGTTGAGCACACTTGAAATTTACTTTCTTAGCAATTTTAAACGTGTAATACTCTGTTATTAACTAGATTCGCCACACTATGCAATATAAATCAAAAAAGAAAAATATATGTATTCTTTCTGAGATTTTGTACTTTGACAGTCATCTTCCCATCCCCCAAACCTTTGTAACCATCAATCTGCTCTTTGCCTCTGTAAGTCCAATTGTCTCGGATTCCCCATGTAAGTGAGAAGATGTGGTATTTCTCTTTCCGTTCCTGGCTTATTTCACTTAGCATAATGTTCTCCAGTTATATCCATATCAACACAAATGTAAGAATTTTTTTCTTTTTTAAGGGCGAAAAGTCTTCAATGATGTATATGCACATTTTCATTATCCATTTCACCTGCTGCTGTTTTTGATTCTATGACTTGGCCATTTTGAATAGTGCTTCAATAAACACCATTCAAACACCCGGAGTGCGGACATCTCTTTGACAAACTGATTTCACAACTTTTGGGTAAATAACCAGAAGTGGGATTGCTGGACCACAGGGTAATTCTGGTTTTAGGTTTTGTTGTTGTTGTGGAGATGAGGTCTCTCTCTCTGTTGCCCAGGCTGGAGTGCAATGGTTTATTTTTAGTCTTTTGAGGAACCTCCATGCTAATTTCCATAATGGCTGTACGAAGTTATACTTTCACCAAATGTGTAAGGGTTCCCTCTTCTCCACATCCTTGCCAACACTTGTCTTTCATCTTCTTGGAAAAACGGCGTTCTGACAGGTGAGATATGGTATCTCATTGTAGTTTGAATCTGCGTTTTCTAATGACTATGACGTCGAGCATTTTTTTCTTATATCTATTGGCCGTTTGTATGTATTCTTTTGAGAAATGTCTTTATCCTTGGGATGCAAGGATGGTTCGACATAGGCAAATCAGCAAATATGATATATTACATTAACAGAATGAAAAAGCATACGATTACCCCATCAGACATAGAAAAAGCATTTGATAAATCTGAGCATCCCCTCCTGTTAAAAACTCAGCAAATTAAGAATAGAAAGAATGTACCTCAACACAATAAAGACCATTTATGAGAAGTCCACAGCCAACATTATATTCAGTGTTGAAAAACTGAAAGCCTTTCCTCAAAGATCTGAAACAAGACAAGGATGCCCACTCTTGCTACATCCATGCAATATATTAATATAAATGGAAGTCCTTGCTGGGGTAATCGGGCATGGAAAAAACCAAAAGCATCCAAATAAGAAAAGAGCTAGTGAAACTGCCATTGTTTACTGACAAAGTGATCCTACATGTGGAAAACTCAGACTCCACCTGTATTAGTCCATTCTCACACTGCTAATAAAGACATACCTGAGACTGGGTAATTTATAAAAGACAGTGGTTTAATTGACTCACAGTTCAGCATGGCTGGGGAGGCCTCAGGAAGCTTACAATCATGGCAGAAGGGGAAGCAAACACATACTTCTTCACATGGTAGCAGCAAGAAGTGCAGAGCAAAAGGGGGAAAAGCCCCTTATAAAACCATCAGATCTCATGAGAACTCACTATCATGAGAATAGCATAAGGGTAGCTGCCCCCACAATTAAATCACCACCCACTGGGTCCCTCCGAAGACATGCAGGGATTATGGGAACTACAATTCAAGATGAGATTTGGGTGGGGACACATTCTATCCCTGGCCCCTCTCAAATCTCATGTCCTCACATTTCAAAACACAATCATGCCCCTCCAACAGTCCTCCAAAGTCTTAGCTCATTCCAGCATCAACTCAAAAGTCCAAGTCCAAAGTCTCATCTGAGACAAGGCAAGTCCCTTCTGCCTATGAGCCTGTAAAATCAAAAGCAAGTTAGTTCCTAGATACAATAGGGGTGCAGGCATTGGCTAAATACGCCCATTCGAAATGGGAGAAATTGGCCAAAACCAAGGGGCTACAGGCCCCATGCAAGTCCAAAATCCTAAAGGGCAGTCATTAAACCTTAAAGTTCCAAATTAATTTCCTTTGACTCCATGTCTCACATCCAGGGCATGCTGATGCTCCCATGACCTTGGGCAGCTCCACCCTTGTGGCTTTGCAGGGTACAGCCCCCCTCCTGGCTGTTTTCATGGGCTGGCATTGAATGTCTGCAGCTTTTCCAGGTGCATGGTGCAAGCAGTCAGTGGATCCACCATTCTGGGGTCTGGAGGATGGTGACCCTCTTCTCACAGCTCCACCAAGCAGTGCCCCAGTGGGGACTCTGTATGGGGCTTCCAACCCCACATTTATCTTCCACACGACCCCAGCAAAGGTTCTCCATGAGGGCTCTACCCCTGCAGCAAACTTCTGCTTGGACATCCAGGTGTTTCCATACATCCTCTGAAATCTAGGCAGAGGTTCCCAAACTTCAGTTCTTGACTTCTGTGCACCTGAAGGCTCATCGCCATGGGGAAGCAGCCAAGGCTTGGGTCTTGCACCCTCTGAAGCTGTACCTTGGTCCCTTTTAGCCACAGCTGGAGTGGCTGGGACGCAAAGCACCAAGTCCCTAGGCTGCACATACCGGGGGGCCTTGGGCCCAGCTGATGAAACCATTTTTCCCTGCTAGGCCTCCAGGCCTGTGATGGGAGGGGCTGCTGTGGAAGTCTCTCACATGCCTTGGAGACATTTTCCCCATTGTTTTGGTGATTAACATTTGGCTCCTTGTTATTTGTGCAAATGTCCAGAGCTGGCTTGAATTTCTCCCCAGAAAATGGGGTTTTCTTTTCTACCACATCTTCAGGCTGCAAATTTTCCATACTTTTATATTCTGCTTCCTCTTGAATGCTCTGCCACTTAGAAATTTCTTTTGCCAGATACCCTAAATTATCTCTCTCAAGTTCAAAGTTTCACAGATCTCTAGGGCAGGGGCAAAATGCCACCATCCTCTTTGCATAGCAAGAGTGACCTTTACTGCAGTTCCTAAAAAACTCCTCATCTCCATCTAAGACCACCACAGCCTGGACTTCATTGTCCATATCACTATCAGCATTTTGGCCAAAGCCATTCAACAAGTCTCTAGGAAGTTCCTAACTTCCCCACATTTCCTGTCTTCTTCTGAGTTCTCCAAATAGTTCCAACCTCTGCCTATTACCAAGTTCCAAAGTTGCTTCCACATTTTTGGGTATCTTTACAGCAGTGCCCCACTCTCTGTGGTACCAACTTACTGTATTCGTCCATTCTCACCCTGCTAATAAAAGACATACCTGAGACTGGGTAATTTATAAAGGAAAGAGATTTAATTGACTCACAGTTCAGCATGGCTGGGGAGGCCTCAGGAAGCTTACAATCAGTTGGAAGGGGAAGTAAACACATCCTTCTTGACATGGCAGCAGGAAGGAGAAGTGCAGAGCAAAAGGTGGAAAAGCTCCTTATAAAACCATCAGATCTCGGGGCTGAGTGTTCTGGCTCACATCTGTAATTATAGCACTTTGGGAGGCCAAGGCAGGCAGATCACCTGAGGTCAGGAGTTCAAGACCAGCCTGGCCAACATGGTGAAATCTCATCTCTAGTAAAAATACAAAAATTAGCCAGGCGTGGTGGCATGCACCTATAATCTCAGCTATTTGGGAGGCTGAGGCAGGAGAATCACTTGACCCCATGAGGTGGAGGTTGCAGTGAGCCAAGACTGTGCCACTGCACTCCAGCTTGGGCAACAGAGCAAGACTCTGTCTCAAAAACAAACAAACAAACATCAGATCTCATGGGAACTTACTATCTTGAGAACAGCATGAGTGTAACCCCCCAGGATTAAATTACCTCCCAGCAGGTCTCTCCCAAGACACATGGGGATTATGGGGAACTATAATTCAAGATGAGATTTGGGTGGGGACATAGCCACACTATATCACCACTAAAACACTCTCAGAACTTATAAACAAGTACAGTAAAGCTGAAGGACTCAAAATCAACACACAAAAATCAGTATTCTCCCTATATACTGACAATGTACTATCTGAAAAAGAAATCAAGAGAACAATCCCACTCATAATAGCTTTAAACAACTACCCAGGAATAAATTTAACCAAGGAGATGAAAGACCTGCCAATGAAAACTATAAAACATTGATGAAATAAATTGAAGATGACACAAATAAACAGAAAGATATCCCATATTCGTGGATTGGATAATTAATATGGTTAAAAAGTCCATAGTACCCAAAGCAACCTACAGTTTCAATGTAATCCCTAACAAAATCTCAATGTCTGTTTCATAGAAATAAAAAATAGTAATAAAAAATTCATATACAACCTCATAAAACCATCAATAGCCAGGACAACCATGAGCAATAAGAACAAAGTTGTTAAGTATCACACCACCGGCTGGGCGCGGTGGCTCACGCCTGTAATCCCAGCACTTTGGGAGGCCAAGGCAGGCGGATCACAAGGTCAGTAGATCGAGACCATCCTGGCTAACACGGTGAAAACCCAACTCTACAAAATACAAAAAAAAAAAAAAAAAAAAAATGTATCACATCACCTGACCTCAGAGTAAACGCCAAAGCCATAGTAATTAAAATAGCACAAAATTGACCAGAAAAAGAAGAAAAACAGACACGTTAACCAATGGAACTGAACAGAGAGCCTAGAAATGAACCCACACATGTACAGGTGACTGATTTTAACACTGGTGCCAAGAAGACAAGGACATTCTCTTCAATAAATGATGCTGGGAAAACTGGATTTCCACATGCAGAAGAATGAAAGTGGACCCCTATCTCACACTATATTCAAAAATCAACTTAAAATGGACCGAAGACTATAACATAACACCAGAAACTCTAAAATGGGTATCCACTTGTTTGGCTTCCCTAGGCCACATTGGAAGAATTGTCTTGGGTCACACATAAAATATACTAACAGGCTGAGCACGGTGGCTCACACCTGTAATCCCAGCACTTGGGAGGCCAAGGCAGGCGGATCATGAGGTCAGAAGTTCGAGACCAGTCTGGCCAACATGATGAAACCCCTTCTCGAGGCAGAAATCCAAGATGGCCACATAGGAATAGCTCCAATCTACAGCTCCCAGCATGAGTGATGCAGAAGACAGGCGATTTCTGCGTTTCCAATTGAGGTACTGGGTTCATCTCACTGGGACTTGTTTGACAGTGGGTGCAGCCCACGGAGTGTGAGTCGCAGCAGGGCGGGGCATCACCTCACCTGGGAAGCACAAGGGGTTGGGGAATTCCCTTTCCTAGCCAAGGAAAGCTGTGACAGATGGTACCTGGAAAATCGGGACACTCCCACCCTAATATTGTGCTTTTCCAATGGTCTTAACAAACGGCATACCAGGAGATTATATCCCGAGCCTGGCTGGGAGGTCCCATGCCCACAAAGCCTTGCTCACTGCTAGCACAGCAGTCTGAGATGGAACTGCAAGGCAGCAGCGAGGCTGGGGGAGGGGCATCTGCCATTGCTGAGGTTTGAGTAGGTAAACAAAGCAGCTGGGAAGCTCAAACTGGGTGGAGCCCACCACAGCTCAACGAGGCCTGCCTGCCTGCCTCTGTAGACTCCACCTCTGGGGGCAGGGCATAGCTGAACAAAAGGCAGCTGAAACTTTTGCAGACTTAAATGTCCCTGTCTGACAGCTTTGAAGAGAGTAGTGGTTCTCCCAGCATGGAGTTTGAGATCTGAGAATGGACAGACTGCCTCCTCAAGTGGGTCCCTGATCCCCGAGTAGCCTAACTGGGAGACACCTCCAAGTAGGGGCCGACTGACACCTCATACAGCCAGGTGCCCCTCTGAGATGAAACATCCAGAGGAAGGATCAGGCAGCAACATTTTCTGTTCTGCAATATTTGCTGTTCTGCAGCCTCCACTGGTGATACCCAGGCAAATAGGGTGTGGAGTGGACCTCCAGCAAACTCCAACAGACCTGCAGTTAAGGGTCCTGACTGTTAGAAGGAAAACTAACAATCAGAAAAGAATAGCATCAACATCAACAAAAAGGATATCCTCATCAAAGCCTCATCTGTAGGTCACCATCATCAAAGACCAAAGGTAGATAAAACCACGAAGATGGGGAGAAACCAGAGCAGAAAAGCTGAAAATTCTAAAAATCAGAGCGCCTCTTCTCCAAAGGAATGCAGCTCCTCACCGGCAATGGAACAAAGCTGGACAGAGAATAACTTTGATGAGTTGACAGAAGCAGGCTTCAGAAGATCAGTAATAACAAATTTCTCTGAGCTAAAGGAGGATATTCGAACCCATCACAAAGAAGCTAAAAACCTTGAAAAAAGATTAGATGAACGGCTAACTAGAATAAACAGCATAAAGAAGACCTTAAATGACCTGATGGAGCTGAAAACCATAGCACGAGAACTATATGGCACATGCACAAGCTTCAGTAGCTGATTTGATCAAGTGAAAGAAAGGGTATCAGTGATTAAAGATCAAATGAATGAAACGAAGCAAGAAGAGAAGTTTAGAGAAAAAAGAGTAAAAAGAAATGAACAAAGCCTCCAAGAAATATGGGACTATGTGAAAACAACAAATCTATGTCTGATTGGTGTACCTGAAAGTGACAGGGAGAATGGAACCAAGTTGGAAAACACTCTTCAGGATATTACCCAGGAGAACTTCCCCAACCTAGCAAGGCACGCCACCATTCAAATTCAGGAAATATAGAGAATACTGCAAAGATACTCCTTGAGAAGAGCAACCCCAAGACACATAATTGTCAGATTCACCAAGGTTGAAATGAAGGAAAAAAATGTTAAGGGCAGCCAGAGAGAAAGGTCGGGTTACCCACGAAGGGAAGCCCATCAGACTAACAGCAGATCTCTCAGCAGAAACACTACAAACCAGAAGAGAGTGGGGGCCAATATTCCACATTCTTAAAGAAAAGAATTTTCAACCCATAATTTCATATCCAGCCAAACTAAGCTTCATAAGTGAAGGAGAAATAAAGTCCTTTACAGACAAGCAAATGCTGAGAGATTTTGTCACCATCAGGCCTGCCTTACAAGAGCTCCTAAGGAAGCACTAAACATGGAAAGGAACAACCAGTACCAGCCACTGCAAAAACATGCCAAATTGTAAAGACCATCCATGGTAGGAAGAAATTGCATCAACTAATGAGCAAAATAGTCAGCTAACATCATGACAGGATCAAATTCACACATAACAATATTAACCTTAAATGTAAATGGGCTAAATGCCACAATTAAAAGACACAGACTGGCAAATTGGATAAAGAGTCAAGAACCATCAGTGTGTTGTATTCAGGAGACCCATCTCATGTGCAGAGGCACCTATAGGCTCAAAATAAAGGGATGGAGAAAGATCTACCAAGCAAATGGAAAACCAAAAAAAAAAAAAAAAAAAAAAAAAAGCAGGGGTTGCAATCCTAGTCTCTGATAAAACAGACTTTAAACCAACAAAGATCAAAAGAGAGAAAGAAGGCCATTATATAATGGTAAAGGGATCAATTCAACAAGAAGAACTAACTATCCTAAATATACATGAACCTAAAACAGGAGCACCCAGATTCATAAAGGAAGTCCTTAGAGACCTACAAAGAGACTTAGACTCCCATACAATAACAATGGGAGACTTTAACACCCCACTGTCAACATTAGACAGATCGACGAGACAGAAAGTTAACAAGGATATCCAGGACTTGAACTCAGCTCTGCACCAAGCAGACCTAATAGTTATCTACAAAACTCTCCACCCCAAATCAACAGAATATACATTCTTCTCAGCACCACATCACACTTATTCCAAAATTGACCACATAGTTGGAAGTAAAGCACTCCTCAGCAAATGTAAAAGAACAGAAATTATAACAAACTGTCTCTCAGACCACAGTGCAATCAAACTAGAACTCAGGACTAAGAAACTCACTAAAAACTGCTCAACTACACAGAAACTGAACAACCTGCTCCTGAATGACTACTGGTTACATAACGAAATGAAGGCAGAAATAAAGATGTTCTTTGAAACCAATGAGAACAAAGATACAACATACCAGAATCTCTGGGACACATTTAAAGCAGTGTGTAGAGGGAAATTTATAGCACTAAATGCCCACAAGAGAAAGCAGGAAAGATCTAAAACCGACACCCTAACATCACAATTAAAAGAACTAGAGAAGCAAGAGCAAACACAGTCAAAAGCTAGCAGGAGGCAAGAAATAACCAAGATCAGAGCAGAACTGAAGGAGATAGAGACACAAAAGACCCTTCAAAAAATCAGTGAATTCAGGAACTGGTTTTTTGAAATGATCAACAAAATTGATAGACCGCTAGCAACACTAATAAAGAAGAAAAGAGAGAAGAATCAAATAGATGCAATACAAAATGATAAAGGGGATATCACCACTGATCCCACAGAAATACAAACTACCATCAGAGAATACTATAAACACCTCTATGCAAATAAACTAGAAAACCTAGAAGAAATAGATAAATTCCTGGACACATACACCCTCCCAAGACTAAACCAGGAAGAAGTTGAATCCCTGAATAGACCAATAACAGGCTCTGAAATTGAGGCAATAATTAATAGCCTACCAACCAAAAAAAGTCCACGACCAGATGGATTCACAGTTGAATTCTACCAGAGGTATAAAGAGGAGCTGATACCATTCCTTCTGAGACTATTCCAATCAATAGAAAAAGAGGGAATCCTCCGTAACTCATTTTATGAGGCCAGCATCATCCTGATACCAAAGCCTGACAGAGATACAACAAAAAAAAGAGAATTTTAGACCAATATCCCTGATGAACATTGATGCAAAAATCCTCAATAAAATACTGGCAAACTGCATCCAGCATCACATCAAAAAGCTTATCCACCACAATCACATTGGCTTCATCCTTGGGATGCAAGGCTGATTCAACATATGCAAATCAATAAACATAATCCATCATATCAACAAAACCAAAGACAAAAACCATATGATTATCTCAATAGATGCAGAAAAGGCCTTTGACAAAATTCAACAGCCCTTCCTGCTAAAAACTCTCAATAAATTTGGTATTGATGGGATGTATCTGAAAATAATAAGAACAATTTATGACAAACCCACAGCTAATATCATAATGAATGGGTGAAAACTGGAAGCATTCCCTTTGAAAATTGGCACAAGATAGGGATGCCATCTTTTACCACTCCTATTCAACATAGTATTGGAAGTTCTGGCCAGGGCAATCAGGCAGGAGAAAGAAATAAAGGGTATTCAATTAGGAAAAGAGGAAGTCAAATTGTCCCTGTTTGCAGATGACATGATTGAATATTTAGAAAACCCCACTGTCTCAGCCCCAAATCTCCTTAAGCTGATAAGCAACTTCAGCGAAGTCTCAGGATACAAAATCAATGTGCAAAAATCACAAGCATACCTATACACCAATAACAAACAGAGAGCTAAATCATGAGTGAACTCCCATTCACAATTGCTTCAAAGAGAATAAAATACCTAGGAATCCAACTTACAAGGGATGTGAAGGACCTCTTCAAGGAGAACTACAAACCACTGCTCAATGAAATAAAAGAAGACACAAACAAATGGAAGAACATTCCATGCTCATGGATAGGAAGAATCAATATCATGAAAATGGCCATACTGCCCAAGGTCTTTTATAGATTCAATGCCATCCCCATCAAGCTACCAATGACTTTCTTCACAGAATTGGAAAAAAACTACTTTAAAGTTCATATGGAAGCAAAAAAGAACCTGCACTACCAAGACAATCCTAACCAAAACGAACAAAGCTGGAGGCATCACGCTACCTGACTTCAAACTATACTATAAGGCTACAGTAACCAAAACAGCATGGTACACAGAGATATAGACCAATGGAACAGAACAGAGCCCTTAGAAATAATACCATACATCTACAACCATCTGATCTTTGACAAATCTGACGAAAACAAGAAATGGGGAAAGGATTCCCTATTTAATAAATGGTGCTGGGAAAACTGGCTAGCTATAGGTAGAAAGCTGAAACTGGATTCCTTCCTTACACTTTATACAAAAATTAATTCAAGATGGATTAAAGACTTAAATGTTAGACATAAAACCATAAAAACCCTAGAAGAAAACCTGGCCAATACCATTCAGGACATAGGCATGGGCAAGGACTTTATGACTAAAACACCAAAAGCAATAGCACCAAAACCCAAAATAGACAAATGGGATCTAATCAAACTAAAGAGCTTCTGCACAGCAAAAGAAACTATCATCAGAGTGAACAGGCAACCTACAGAATGGGAGAAAATTTTTCCAATCTATCCCTCTGACAAAGGGCTAATATCCAGAATCTACAAAGAACTTAAACAAATTTATAGGAAAAAGTCAAACAACCCCATCAAAAAGTGGGCAAAGGATATGAACAGACACTTCTCAAAAGAAGACATTTATGCAGCCAGCAGACACATGAGAAAAATGCTCATCATTACTGGTCATTAGAGAAATGCAAATCAAAACCACAATGAGATATCATCCCATGCCAGTTAGAACGGCAATCATTAAAAAGTCAGGAAACAACAGGTGCTGGAGAGGATGTGGAGAAATAGGAACACTTTTACACTGTTGGTGGGAGTGTAATCTAGTTCAACCATTGTGGAAGACAGTGTGGTGATTCCTCAAGGATCTAGAACTAGAAATATAATTTGACCCAGCGATCCCATTACTGGGTATGTACCCAAAGGATTATAAATCATGCTACTATAAAGACACATGCACACGTATGTTTATTGCAACACTATTCACAATAGCAAAGACTAGGAATCAACCCAAATGTCCATCAATGATAGACTGGATTAAAGAAATGTGGCACATATACACCATGGAATACTATGCATCCATAAAAAGGATGAGTTCATGTCCTTTGTAGGGACATGGATGAAGCTGGAAACCATCATTCTGAGCAAACTATCACAAGGACAGAAAACCAAACACCGCATGTTCTCACTCATGGGTGGGAACTGAACAATGAGAACACTTGGGCACAGGGTGGGGAACATCACACACAGGGGCCTGTTGTGGGGTGGGGAGAGGGGGGAGGGATGGTATTAAGAGAAATACCTAATGTAAATGACGAGCTAATGGGTGTAGCACACCAACATGGCACATGTATACATATATAACAAACCTGCACGTTTGCACATGTATCCTAGAATTTAAAGTATTTTTTTTAAAAGCCCCTTCTCTATTAAAAATACAAAAATTAGTCATGTGTGGTGGCACGGACCTGTAATTCCAGCCAATTGGGAGGCTGAGACAGGAGAATCGCTTGAACTGGGAGGCAGAGGTTGCAGTGAGCCGAGATCATGCCACTGCACTCCAGCCTGGGTGACAGAGAAAGACTCTGTCTCAAAAAAAAAAAAAAAAAAAAATACACACACACACACATACACAGAAACAATAGCTGATAAGCTTTAAGAAAATCACCAAAAAATCTCATAATGTTTAAGAAAGTTTACATATTTGTGTTGAGTCACATTCAAAGCTGTCCTGGGCTGCATGCAGCCCATAGACCACAGGTTGGATAAACTTGCTCTAAAATTGCCAGAAGAAAACAGAGAGTAAAAATTATATGGCATTGGTCTGCGCAATTTTCTTTTGGACTTAACACCAAAAATGCAAGCAACAAAAGTAAAACTGAACAAATAGGATTACATCAAACCAAAAAACTTCTACCCAGCAAAAGAAACAATCAACAGTGTGCAGAGATGACCTAAATACTGGGAAAAAGCACCTGCCATATATCCACAAGGGGTCAATATCCAACATCTATAAAGGGTCAATATCCAACATCTATAAGGGGTCAATATCCAACATCTATAAGGAGCTCAAACTTAGCAAGGAAACAGAAACCAATTCAAAAATGGGCTAAAGGACCTGAATAGACATTTCTACTGAAGTCTTTAAAGCCATGAACACATTTTGGCACAAACACTGTATCACATGCAATTATTTTTTGTAAATGATTTTTTGTGAAGTCATCAATATACGTTAGAGTGATTTTTCATCTATGAGAGGAAAATGTTTAAATCAATATATAAAGTATCTGTACGTTGCATATTTAAATATCTACTTATATATCTATGTATTTAAATCAATGTCTTCAGTATCTGTATTGGCACTTTAGTGCAGAAAAAAGTTGCTGCATAGAGAACAGTAAGAGCAAGGCCATTGAGCCTATATTATCGAATGGGTTTCATCATTTGAAATGATAAAGTTGTTCATTGGCAGAATTTCTAATCAAGTTAGTATAGATTTTATGCCATTGGATACAAGATAGCAACAATGAAGTTAATTGGTTTTTTATCTTCAGTATTTGCTTCAAGGGAAAAAATCTCAGGCTCCTAGCAATTTCTGATACCAGGAAACCATGAAATGTGAGACTATATTTAGGAATCAGGGTGGTTTAGCTTCTGGTAATTGGCATTTGTATAGTTATAATCTGTATCACAGTTATACAAACCAATATATTCTTGATCAGGTTGATCATATTGTAAGTAGAAGAATTCTTTCCCCAAGAAATAAGATGGAGAGAGTTTTTGGAGAATGGCCTCACTGAAATGGCACTGGGTTTTGGTGATTTCCCCAGTTCCTCCACAGCTCCTCAGTGCCCTGGCCATTTCTGGAAAGTCATGGTATTCTGGTTGCCTTTTCTCTTCCTCCAAAGTTTGGAAGTTTCCTTGTTTTTTGTTACAAACTGAAAGGCGTCAAGATGCCATTTCGGAATTACACAGGGATTTGTGAAGGCATTCAATAGCCAGAGCTTCTTCCTGCCTTTTCTTCCTCTTGCTGGAGAAGAGCAGGTTGTACCAGCTGGTTTTCAGTTATGCTCTGCAGAGGTTGATGAATATTTCCTTTAAAATAGAAGTCCACAGTCCTGCCATTATAGTTCTCCAATTACAGACAGGTTCCTCTGTAGGCAACACTCATAGCAGCTGGAATTTCCTCTGACATGAAGACAACAGTTGATGAAAGACAGGTAATTTTTGTAATCAGGAGTTCTGAGGATCTAAAGTTGGATGTTGCCTCAGTACCTCAAAAGCATCTTCAAATACTTGACCCAGCTTATGTTGTTCAATCCAAGTCATGCTTCATGAATAAATTGATGATTGGTACAATTAGTTGTGGAGGCTGAGAAGTTCAACATTGAGGGACCAAATCTGGTGAGGGCCTTCTTCTTGGTGGAGACTCCCTGCAGAGTCCTGAGGCTGTGCAGTATATCAAACAGCAATGGGGCTGAGTGTGCTCTGTTTTTTACTGTAAAGATATTTTTATATACCAGCATGGGAGCTGGGGCAGGTAGGGATGAGGGTATTTCAGGGACCACTTGCAGAAGGTGGAGCTGCCTTCTCTCCAAGGGACTGTCACACACAGACAGGAAAGAGTTACCAGGGAGACTGAGGTGGTAACAACTCCAGAGAGAGGTGGACCAAACTGAACAAGAAGAGATATGGAGAGGGCAACAGGTAAGAACAGCAGGACCAAATGGGACGAAGACTGTGGGCGGTTCTGAGAGGAGGCAGGGCTCTCCTACCTGGCCTTGTTCAAAAGACATGAAAGTGCTGGCCCTTGCCCCTCTGGGCTCCACCATCTGGCTAGCAGTTTATATAACTCAGTTATATTTTATAGATTCTCATCCAATGGTATTGGGATCACCATTTTATTTTTAATAAGTTATTCACAAAATTGTCCATTTTCTAGCTATTTCAAACCATGCCATAATTTAGTTTTTCATGATGCCCTTACATGCGCAAATGTTGCATCTATCCATCTGTTTTGAAACACCTTCAGGGCTCCTACATGGGAGAAATACTAATATGGATGCCATATCAAACCCTATTGGAGTCTGAGGCATTGAGATTATCCACGGGGATCGAATCCTGCCATATACTTAAACGTTCTGGGCCTCCCATCTTTTCACGAGTCCTGAAACTAAGCTCCTTGTGACCTCTATCTTAGGTAAAAGTATCGAATTTTAGTATCAATCAAAGAAGAGGGCAAAGCTGATCTGAGAAGGACCTTGAAGCCATTGGAATCCTGAGCAGAGAGAGTTCCCATCTTGAAGTCTGGAGCTCTCCAAGGTCCTGATGTGGGCAGAGCCTCCAGTTAGTCCTTGTCTCACCTGTTTATCTGTCCATCTGACATTTACAGGACAGCTTCTGTGTGCTGAGTTCTGTGAGGCTGTTGCATATACAGAGAGAAACAACTCAGACCCAGCCCCCACCTCTGTTCTGCTTACAGTCTAAGGGAAGCCCTGTTCAGTCTCGGTCTTTTTCTTCCGAATCTGCCCACGCCAGTGGTGAGTCAGAGGTTGTGCTTAAACATTATGTTAGTTATCTAGGGCCACCATAACAAAATATCACAGATTTGGTGTTTCAAAGAACAGAAATGTATAGAAGTCCACTATTAAGGTATCAGCAAAGTTGGGGTCTCCTGAGGCCCCTCCCCTTGGCTTGCAAATGACCGCCTCTTGCAATGTCCTCACATAGTCTTCTGTGTGGCCCCTGGTGTCCCTTCCTCTTCTTATAAGAATGCCAGTCCTATTGGATCAGGGCCCTTCCTTATGACCTTATGCAGCCTTAATTACCTCTTAAAAAGCCCTATCACTGGCCAGGCATGGTGGCTCATGCCTGTAATCTCAGCACTTTGGGAGGCTGAGGCAGGCGGATCTCCGGGTCAAGAGATCGAGACCATCCTGACCAACATGGTGAAACTCTGTCTCTAATAAAATTAAAAAAATTAGCCAGGCATAGTGGCGTGTGCCTGTAGTCCCAACTACCCAGGAAGCTGAAGCAGGAGACGCGCTTGAACCCAGGAAGCGGAGGCTGCAGTGAGCTGAGATCGTGCCACTACACTCCAGTCTGGTGACAGAGCGAGACTTCGACTGAAAAAAAAAAAGCCCTATTGCCAAACACAGTTACATTGGGGATTTGGGATTAGGGGGTCCAATATATGGATTCTGGGGGACACAAGTCAGTCGATAATAAACATCTTGAGCTGGAAAGGCCTTCTTTCTTTGCTGATGGATGTCAGTGTCATGTGTGGACCCCACGGAAAGTTTACAAGCCCGTCCTGACCTTCACTTTCCGCTTGTGTAAGTCTGCACAACCATCTAGGAATGAGAAGTCGTTAGAACCCCGTCTGCTTTCCCCTGAGTTTACATGAAGCTTTGTGCTTTTTCCCAGCGTCCCAGAACCACCGGAGAACAGGGTTTCTTCTTCTTTGAATTTCTACCTGATCTACTGGTCTGTTGCTTGCCCGAAACAGCAGCATGACCTCAAGCAGCCTTGATGCTGGCCTTCCTTGGCTGTCTGCCCGACACTCCACTGTTTCTGACAACAGCTGGCCATGGACTTTTCCACACTTTCCCCCAAATCAAGTCAGCATCCCCTCTAGTGCTACCATGCCATGGACCTGGGGAAACAGGAGCAGTCCCCGCTGAAATGCCACAGGCTCCCACTGTTCTTGCCAAGGGTTTCAATGCTTCTGTTTCTTGCAAGCCTTTAGTCCATTTCCAGAATCCTGAAATGACTGTTTTTGGAAATTCTATTCAACTTTGTGGTTGCTTTTGGGAAAGAGAATTTGCCAAGTTCCTCAGTCATGCTGGAAGTCCCAGGCCCTCCTGTAGTTTACTAATTTGTTTCTAAGCTGGACCTGTTTTCCATGGGGAAGTGTGTGTGCCTCTGTGTATGTGTGTCGAGTCTAAATGGGATTTATCTGGGCAATACAGAGTGGTTAGTCCCCTTTTGCTTGTCAACTGTCACTTTAGTACATTTTATTGTAGTAATTAAATCACTGCAAATTCTCTCCTTTCATCACATTTAGAATTAAGGGTGAAATGCACAGTCTTTGCTTCTAACACTTACATAGAGGAACTGAACCAGAGACAATCTGTCATCTTGTTGGCTTTTGGACTGCCTGTCTGGTATCAGGAACCTCTCCAAAATGGGGTAAAGGAACCAAAACTGAATGCTAGGCAATCATGGACACATCCAAACTGAGTTATTCCATTATCTTTTCTTGTGAACCTCTAGGAAATAAAATATTAAGCCTCTTAAAAGCACATTTTATCACTTGTCCTAAAATTATCTATATCTTTTCTTTGTAAGATATACTAATATTCCTTAGAAATTCCATTGAATGTAAAATAAAACACCCTAAAATTCCACCAATAGAGGGAAGTAGGTGTTAATTATTTTTAGTAAATACCCAAATTCGTCTATGTAAACATGAAAAACAACAATGCACATCTACATTTACTGTCATGGAAATGACACCCCTGACGCGCTGTTCCCGGAGAGAGGCAGGGCGCAGGCGGCAGGTACCATCTCCCCCATGTGACATCACTCACGAATACACAATGTTATCAGGAGATTATCTTTCCGTGATAAAACTGTTAGCTCTGGGTTGATAGAAGGTCTCAAGATTCAAAAGCGCCCCCCCAACCCCCTCTGACCTCACTCACCTCACACTGCAACACACCCCATAAGATACACCGCCGCACAAACACACCCTCACACAACCCACATGAACACTGGCAGTCCCCAGGGTCAAGAGCTCCACACACCACGCTCTGACCCTGGCCCTCCTCACAGATCTCTCCTGATCTGCATGCTCTGTGGGCGCACTGCCTCAGACACAATCCACACAAAACCTCTCACCCCATCCCCTTCTGCAGAAAGCACCAGTGTGCAAAAAGCATGCAGAATTAGAAAAAACAGAAAATGAATGCAGGTAAAGCAAAAACAAACAACAAAAACTCAAGATACACAGCTCAGGAGAAAGCAAATACAAGGAGAAAGATACAGTCCACGTGGGCCGGCTGGGAGTGCCCAGTTGTGCCCGGCTGTGCCTGGCAGAAGACCAGGCCACTTGCTGCTCTGGAGCCACAGGGAGGTCCTGGAGAGCCTCTGCCCCCACTCCAGGTCCCCAGTGTGCCAAGCCTCCAACACGCACTTGCGTTTCCAATCCCCAGACAACCTTAGCCCCTCACAGCCCCAACCAACAGCCAGTGCGGACACGGGTCCTCGGGCTGACGTGGCCATCCTGGGAACAGAGGGTGCAAGGCCGGGGTTGCTGTGACTGACCCTTCCCCGGTTAACGCCAGCGTGGGAGCCCGGCTTTTCGTGCATCACATGCTGGAAACTGTTCACAGTACTTATATTTCTTTACACAGCACTGCAAGATACCTACGTTTTGTGATTCAGTCACATCGCCTACAGAAGCCATAGGGAGACGGGGGAGGCCAGACAAGCCGCAGTCCAGCCTTCCCTTTGCTAGGGGCCCCTGGCAACTGAAACTCGCCACAAATGCTCAAACGTGTCTGATTTTGTTCAAAGTGTTAATTTTCCAGGCCTTTGCACACGAGTCCATGTGGCCTACGAGCCTCATTTCCATAGGAACCTGGGTTCGGGTTTGCAGCGCAGGCTAGAGCGGGTCATCTGTACACTCCCACCCCAGTTGCAAAGAAAAGGGAATCCCCCAGAAGCCGGAAGTGGCCGCGAGGCAATCCTGGTCCTGGCCAGAGCTGTGGTCTCTTCCAGAGTTGACGCCCCCCACCCCTCAGCGACCCCCGCACAAGTTGCCCCTCCTACCTGAGAGGCTAAGGTGTTAGGTGTGGGCAGAGACTTCCCCCACAAATGTCAGGCTACGAAGGACGGCATATGAGGGGCTGCCTGTGAACACGAGGGGCTGCCTATGAACATGAGGGGTTACATATAAGGGGCTGCCCGTGAGCCCGGCGGTCGTGGGTTGGGGGGTGGGGGCGCTGCCTGGCCCTTCACGTTCTGCGATATTCATATGGACCCGACTTCCATTCCCCCTGGGGCTGCCGGGCCACGGCGGCCGCCTCCCCTTCCTCCTGCTGGGCGGGGTCTGCAGTCTGACCAGGCCCCCCTAGCACACAGGAGCGTGCGGGCTGAAACAGGTGGAAACAGAAGAAGGCAATTGGGGTTTGGGGGGCGGGAGCGGTTTCTGTTTGTTACTGGACGTAGCCACAAAGGAACTGCTTTCTAGGGGGCTCACCAACTTTAGGGGCTTCCCTAAAAGGCGCGGGAGCGTAGGACCCACGCGGCGCTCAGCAGTCGGGCGGGGGCTCCGGGGCTCCCGGTTCTGCGCTCTCCTCCCGCGGCGCCGGGCAGCAGGTGAGCGTCGGGGGGAGCAGCGGATCTCCGGCGTCCCCAGGCACGTCCCCGGTCTCAGCTGCTCAAATCCTCCCTCTGGAAACTTCGCCCTCCGCCCCCCCGCCCCTTCCTCTTCACCAGCCCCCTCCCCGGTTCCGGCGCTCGCAGGAGGGAACCGCCCCGCCGGTCTGCGCGGCCGCAGCGTGGCCTCCCGGCACCCCCTCGCGGAGTCCAGGACTGGGGCGACCACCCCGCATCTGCCCGACGGGCGCAGCGCCGTTACCTGGGCAGCAGCTCCGGGCGCCAAGGTCCCCTTCACGTTTCAGTTACTGGAGCTGCTCGGAAACCTGCGGGGCCGCCCCGGCCCGTCTCCTCCTCACCCCCCGCCCGCCTCTTTCTCCTCTTTAACACCCCCCTCCTCCTAGTCCTCCCGCCGCTGCCCCTCACACGCCGGCAGGGGTGGGAAGAGCCTGGGCTGGGCCCACCTGCCCCGAGCGCTCCGAGGTTCTCCTTCTCTTTGCGGCGCCCCGTTGGGCTCGCAAAGCCCAACCCCAATTCCCACAGCCAGAGAAGGGGACTCGGGGCGGCAGCGAGGCGGGGGTGGGGGGCGTTTGCGCAGCCCCCGCCGCCGGGATTCTGACCTTGGGGACACAGCAGCTTGCAGAGGCGGAAGAGACCCCCGCGCCCTCCTGCGGCCCAGAGGTCAGCCGAGGTCTGAGGCAGGTGGACGGTTTCGTGCCGTCCCCGGCGCGTGGGACGCCCGGCAGGACCCGAACCCGCGGCCCTGAGCCCAGCGCGGGTGGATCCAGGACGCGGCCAGCGCGGCGTCCCCGCCCTTGCCCCCTCTCGCAGCAACACCCCCCAACACACACATACGTTTTGTTCCCGCGTCCTTGTCTGCACCCCGCGGTCCCGACCAAGTTCTGACCTCAGGTTAGGCGCGAGCCCTTCCCTCTGCCAGGTGCAGAGGCTGGAGATGAAGAAGCCGGGCCCCAGGCGCCTTTCCGGAGCACCGTCACCTGTGCGGGTGCAGTGGGGGCCGAGGTGGAGGCGCAGCAGTGCTAGGGCCAGGCTTCACGGTGTTTAGGTAAACGCCATTTCCTTAAAAATAAAATTCCAGCCTGGGCAACATAGTGAGACCCCCTTCTCTACAAAAAGTAAAAATAAAATTTGCCTGGCTCACCTGTGGTCCCAGCTACTCCGGAGGCTGAGGCAGGAGGATCGCTTGAGCCCGGGGGGCGGAGACTGCAGTGAGCCGAGATCGCGCCACTGCCCTCCCGCCTGGGCCACAGGGCGAGACCCTGTCTCCAAAAAAGAAAGAAAAACAAACTTGAAACTCTGCTCCTCTGGGCGATGAGCTTCGGGAAGCCCCCGTCGCCCTGACTCTCCCCCACCACGCATGACGGTGCATTTCTTGCCGAGGAAGTGTTTCAACTGCTTTCTTTTTTCTTTTTTTCTTTTTCTTTCTTTTTTTTTTTTTTTTGACGGAGTCTTGCTGTCTCCCAGGCTGTAGTGCAGTGGCGCGATCTCGTCTCACTGAAAGCTTCGCCTCCGGATTCAAGCGATTCTCCTGCCTTAGCCTCCCGAGTAATTGGGATTACAGGCATGCACCACCACATCCGGCTAATTTTTGTATTTTTTTGTAGAGACGGGGTTTCACTATGTTGCTCAGGCTGGTCTCAAACTCCTGACCTCAGGTCACCCGCCTGCCTCGGCCTCCCAAAGTGCTGGGATTACAGGTGTGAGCCACCGTGCCCAGCCTCAATTGCTCTTTACAGAGCTAAAGTCTCTTCACTGCGGTAGGAACTTAAGATTTGTTGAAATTAACAACCTGATAACATAATCCTGTTTGAGGTTGGAAGACGTTTATTAAGGCCATTTTTGATGCTTTTTTTTTTTTTTTTTATTCTTGTTAGCAAAACACAGTGAAGAAGCAGACACACTTAAATTTTCCAAACTCTTTGTCCTCGCAAGTGGCTCCAAAATGAACACATTTTCGGAAAGGAATTGAAAAAACATTTTTGGTTTTATACCTTCTCTTATTTCCAAAAAGGATTGGTCAGTTTCAAAACTGCCAAAGGCAACACAAAATAAAATGTAACAGAAGGTCAGTGACATGCGGTGGAGTAGAGCGGCCGTTTCCCCCTTGTCCTTTCAGAATCCACCCAGGGACAACTTGAACGGTAACAGCGAAGACTCGACTGCAGCGAAAGGAAGGGCTGCCCACACCGCGGGTCTACACCCAGACGTGGCAGAGGCAGCCGGGACCTGCTCTGGAGGAGGTGAAGCGGGAGAAACAGCGTGGGGACCAGGCCCGTCTGCGGGGAGCCGGCAGGACAGAGGCCGCAGGGGCCATGGGCGCGATGAGCGCTCACACCCCTCGCAGGAGCAGGGCGCACACCTGGGGCCCGCTCAGCACCACCAACCCTGAAAGATGGAAGATTTCGACAAGCCGGAATGAACCGCCCACTCATGCATAGAAAGAGGGAACGAGGAACCAGCCCAGGAAGAAAAGAAAAAGAACAAGGAACCAAATACACAACAAAAATGGAAGTCACAACAACACGCGATAAAACGTTGCCATTGAGTAGATGGAAGTGATCACATTAACGCATTACGCATGGTTTAAGAGTCAATTTGAAAACGAGAGATGATGAAAAGGAATGAAGGATGAAAAACAGACTTTCAGGAAAAGGGGGGAAGATATAAGATCAGTGGGATGCTTACAACTGAGCCACAAAAGGACAACCAAAACTGCAGACCGGGGAGATGCCCCACCCAGGCCGGCCCCTCTGAGCCTCGAGGGGATACCCCGGCCCCGCCGCGACGGAGAGGGCGAGGCCCGAGGAGACTGCGTCCTGCAGCGCCGCCACCGCCCCTCTCTCGCCCCGGGAGCCCTGGACAGGGCAGGTCCCCGGGGACCGGGCAGCTGAGGTCGCCAGGTCAGCGTCCCCGGCCCAGTGCTCAGGGGACTCCGCGGAGTTCCGGGGACGCGGCGACAGCGTGGGTCTTAGCGCCGTAGTCAGCAGAGGCGGTCCCGGAGCCCGGGTAGGTGAGGGTGCAAGCACTGAAGCGAGTGGGGCAGCAGCCGGGTGCTGGAGTGAGAGGGGCACGGACGAGGGACAAGGTGGATAGAGGCGAGACCCGGCACCCGAATGGGTGTGGAAGTGAGCACCCTGGCAGGTTAGGGTTTGAGGTTAAAGTTAGGGTTAGGGTTACAGTTGACGTTGGGGTTAGGTTGAAGTTAGGGTTAGGGGTAAGGATTAGGGTTACGGTTAGAGTTGGGGTTAGAATTGGGGTTAGGGTTTAGGGTTAGGGTTGGGGTTGAGGTTAGGGGTAGGGGTAGGGGTAGGGTATAGGGTTAAAGTTAGTATTGGGGAATGGTTTTGGGTAGGGATTAGGTTTAAGGGTTAGTGGTTAGGGTTAGAGGTTAAGGTTATGACTGGCGCTAGGCTTGCGGTTGGGGTTGGGGTTTGTGATTCGGCTGGTGTGGGATTAAGGGTTCGATTTATGGATTAGGGATTTGGGTTTAGCTTGATGTTAGGGGTTAACACCACATGCCCTGGGTGACCCACGCAGTGGGTCACTGACAACCCTCGTGGTTGGCTCATGGCACAGCGTGGAGCGAAATGGCCCACTGACCTTTCCAGACACTTGGACAATTCGTGATATAGTTTATGCGGTCACTCCCAGTGAGTTCTATTGTTCAGTTTAATAGAATACCTAATTCTGTGTTTATTATGAATAAAGGGAGATTTCTTGTGGTTTTTAAGAATATGAAGCATATCTATTTTGTATACAAGTTGGAAGTTCCAATACTATAGGAAGCATAAGTGCAGGTTATAATGATGGGTCTTTTATAAGACTGAATTCACATCAAACTGAATCAGTAACTCCGGCTGTATGAACAGGGTGAGACATTAAACATTTAATGAAAAGAATTCCTTTCTTAGGTCACAGCAAGGACTAAATATGTCTAATTATCATGCCCGCTAAGAAGATGTATTGTGATATTTGCAGTTAATCACTCATTCAGTTCCAAGGGTATTTATTAATTGTCTGCTCTGGGCATAACAACAATTGGAAGCGGTGTGTTCACATGAAAAAAAAATTACCCGAGTCTCTAAGTCACAACTTTCCATGACCAGCACACATTTCTGATTTGAAATACATATCTAAAGCTTCAAATGCATAAATAGATATCCCAATCTAGAACTAAGTTAATAGTTGCTTAGAATTAATTGTTTAAATTATCCTGGGAATCAGAAAGATATGTCTACATGAAACAATAAAGGTTATATTAGAATTAATAAACTTTAGAAGACCATTTTAATCTTAATATATAAGCATACTACCTAGGCACACTGTTTAAATACATCTGCAACCTACTATTTTTAGATTTAGGTAAATCATTAATCCTTAAATTTGGAAGATTCCAGTGTTAGAGCTCTAGACTATGAAACTTGGATGTTTTTCTAAAATTTTTGAGTTTTTATCCAGAAATACATATTTTCCTGGCACTGAGAACTGCAAGAAATTTCACTTGGAGTCTCCAAATAGTCAGCCATGTGTGATGTCAACATCAGTGTAATAGATACTATCACAAACATCCTGTGACTTTTATTTTTTTTTTATACTTTAAATTCTGGGATACATGAGCAGAACGTGCAGATTTGTTACACAGGTATACATGTGCCATGGTGGTTTGCTGCACCTGTCCCCGTCATCTATGTTAGGTATTTCTCCTAAAGCCATCCCTCCCCTAGGCCCCGACTCTGCAACAGGCCCCCATGTGTGATGTTCCCCTCCCTGTGTCCATGTGTTCTCATTGTTCAACTCCCACTTACCAGTGAGAACATGCGGTGTTTGCTTTTCTGTTCCTGTGTTAGTTTGCCAAGAATGATGGTTTCCAACTTATCCATGTCCATGCAAAAGACATGAACTCATCCTTTTTTATGGCTGCATAGTATTCCGTGGTGTATATGTGCCACATTTTCTTTGTTCAGTCTATCATTGATGGGCATTTGGGTTGGTTCCCAGTCTTTGCTATTGTGAATAGTGCTGCAGTAAACATACGTGTGCATGTGTCTTTATAGAAGAATGATTTATAATCCTTTGGGTACATGCCCAATAATGGGATTGCTGGGTCAAATGGTATTTCTGGTTCCAGATCCTTGAGGAACTGCCACACTGTATTCCACAATGGTTAAACTAATTTACACTCTCACCAACAGTGTAAAAGCGTTCCTATTTCTCCACATCCTCTCCAGCATCTGTTGTTTCCTGACTTTTTAATGATCGCCATTCTGACTGGCATGAGTTGGTATCTCACTGTGGTTTTGATTTGCATTTCTCTAATGACCAGTAATGATGAGCTTTTGTTCATATGTTTGTTGGCCACATAAATGTCTTCTTTTGAGAAGTGTCTGTTCATATCCTTCACCCACTTCTTGATGGTTTTTTTTTTTTTCTTGTAAATCTGTTTAAGTTCCTTGTAGATTCTGGATATTAGCCCTTTGTCTGATGGATAGATTGCAAACATTTTCTCCCATTCTGTAGGTTGCCTGTTCACTCTGATGAGAGTTTCTTTTGCTGTGCAGAAGCTCTTTAGTTTAGTTAGATCCCATTTGTAAATTTTGGCTTTTGTTGCTGTTGCTTTTGGCATTTTAGTCATGAAGTGTCTGGCCATGCCTATGTCCTGAATGATATTGCCTAGGTTTTCTTCTAGGGTTTTTATGGTTTTAGGTCTTATGTTTATGACTTTAATCCATCTTGAGTTAATTTTTGTATAAGGTGTAAGGAAGGGGTCTAGTTTCCGTTTTCTGCATATGGCTAGCCAGTTTTCCCAACCCCACTTATTAAATAGGAAATCCTTTCCTCATTGCTTGTTTTTGTCAGGGTAGTCAGACATCCTAAACTTTTAAATTTAAGAATTTACATTTTTTTAAAGTAACTGACAACTGACAATCATTTAAAAATCCATAACTTAAAAAAAAAATTCCTCCTGTGTTTTCAACCAAGAGAAATGAAAATCTGTTGACACAAAGGCCTGAATATAAGTATTCATAACAACTTTCTTCTTAATAGCCAAATATTTTTAAAATAGCCTATCAGTGAAGAATAGATAAGCTGTAATATATTCCTACAATGGTTACTGCCCAACATAAGAATGACATATACACTGGAAACCACAGACATATCTCAAAGGCATTAGAATACATGAAATAAACTAGGTATAAGGGAATATTCTTATATGATTCCATTTATATCAAATTCTTTTTTTTTTTTTTTTTTTTTTTGAGACATCTCCTCACTCTATCACCAAGCCTGGAGTGCAGTGATGTGATCACAGATCACCATAGCCTTGACCTCCCAGGCTCAGGTGATTCTTCAGCCTCCTAAGTAGCTGGGACCACAGGGGTGTGCCACCACACCTGGCTAATTTGTGTGTGTGTATTTTTTTTTTAAGAGATGGGGTTTTGCCATGTTGCCCAGGCTTGTCTCAAATTCCTGGGCTCAAGTGATCCCCCCTTCTCAATCTAGTGCTAGGATTACAGACTTGAGTCATTGCATGTGGCCTGTATCATATTCTAAGACAGACAAAACTAGAGTGAAAGAAAGCAACTGCCGGGAGCTGTGGTGTGGGGCAGGGGTCACTGACTACAGCAGCATGCAAGGGAATTTTGGGGGTAATGAAATGTATTTTAATGGTAGTGTTGTGTACATGACTATATGTATATTTGTCAAAATGCATTGATTTGTACACTTAAAATTACTAAATTTTGTTATATGTAAATTAAACTCAATTAGATAATAAAAAATAAACTTTTGATCCTGAAAAAATACCTACATACATACAAACTACCTCTGAAACAAACTACTTTTTCAGAATTTCTAATTTAAATATTCAGAAATATGAATGATGATGATGAATTTTAACAAGGCTTACATAATTCAATTCTGTTTTGGATCATGCCTGAGAGGCATATTAGCTGCTGGACTTATTTGGATTTTCTTATCTCCTTTGCATATGAAAAAATAGGAGGTTGAGACAGAAACAAGATATGTAATTTATGTACAATGAAACTTTCTACTGCCCAGGAAATGAGGCTTTCTATTGTCCAATGAATTGTGCCTGGCAGCACAATTCACTGCTTCACACCATCGCTCTTTTTACCCCTCAGAGCATCCTTGAAATGATTGACTCAACCATGAGAGAAACATCGTAACATTCTCAGATGCAACCTCACAGTACCAGCTTCTCATACAGAACACCTGCAGGTGCAAGTCCAAAAATCCAGCTCAATTTGGACTTTAAATACAAGGGAATGTATTGGACTCAGGTGGGGTTCAGAAGCAGGCCAGGCTTCAGGGTGAATCTGGAGCACAGAAGCTCATGGATGCTACTAGACTCAGTCTTCCCATTTTCTGCTCTGCCTTCAGTGAAGCTCGTATCACCTGCATGTGGCAAAATCAAACAATTTCTGAGGTTGCATTCTCCTTTCACCAAAGAGAGCATGAACAAGCACACCCTTTGTTCCTAACAACCCAGCACAACTTCAGCTTGACTCTAATTGGAAGAACTCAGACCCCGCCCATCCCCAAGTCCATTAGGGGGACCAAGGGAGTGCTGTGTGGCACCTGGCATGAGCCTGAGTTATGCACCCACTTTGGAACCAGTAACTGTGACACAGGGTGAGACAGTGCTGGCTAACCAACCAGACCCACCCCATGTCAAACCACGGACTGAATAATTCAGGCTCTGTTAGGGAAGGAGAAAGGGAGATGCTTTGAATAGCACCCACCACTCAACTACAATTTAATTTGACAGGAACCCAGAGGCCCTGCCATAGAAATCTCTCACAGTTGCTTGGAATGAGAGCACTCAATACAAAAATCCTATGGTAGCAACCCTATGGCCTCAAGGGCGCCACGCAGTTGGTGTGGAGGGTGGGGCAAGGAGGGTGGGGAAGGGCTCAGGGTCTTCTGAAGATGAAGCCAAAGAACAGATGGCACTCGACTTAGCAGGAGTGGAAAATGCTTAACCCCAAGAGACACAGAGAAGCCACACCACAGACTCCTAGAAGGGCTTGTGTTAGGGTTCCCAAGTGTCTAGGTAAGCTGAGGAGATGGTGAGGCAGACACAGAGGATCGGTTCAAAGCACATTGGGAAGACTGATCCCAAGACCCCTCAGTCCACACTGGCAGTCCAATGCTTCTCCCTGACATCGGAAAAAGAAACAATTTATTTTCTTCAGATACTGAAACAGAACTTTTCTAAGCTCCAGGACACTGGATAATGCTGCTTATGCAAAGACAGTATTTAGTGAACGCCACTTACTGAGTAGGAGATTCATGGACTTCTTTTCCTCTTACCAGAATGCTGGGATCAGCTTGTGTCTTAGGAGATTGGCTTAATTTTTGGAGAGGATCTGCAGATACCAACATTTTCAGGGTTTCCCTCAGGTCCAGGAGTGCCAGGCCTTCCTGTGGACTTCCCTTTGGGGGAAGCAAAAGAAAGACCCATCTGTACACACCAATGCATTAATTATATTTTCTTATTTCTTTCTGTTTTCGACGCTCTAGCATCTGGTGTTTATTAGGAAAAAGATTGCCTTTCCCAGGCCAGCCAATTAAACTACCAATTCAGAACCCATACTCCTAACCACCTACTTTATCTAGCTCTGATACTCTAGGAGACAATACTCTTCCTTAATCACCACAGGGTGAGGTACTAGGACACCAGAAATGGCCCCTATGCCCCAGAGCCTGCTGAAGAGTTAACTCTGGGCAGCCTAAGCCTGCCTGCCCTGCTCGTCTTTGCTGTCCCACAGACTACAGCAGAGGATCCTGCCCGTGTCTTCCTCTGCCTCTGCCTGGGGCTGGCCCCTGTGCCTCCTCCTATTTCTAGGGATCTGCAGTTTGAATGGGGACAGTCAGCCCCATGTCTGCAGGTCTTAACATCCTCGATTAAAACAAATTCTGAGTACATTTTAAAACATAAGGCTTCCAATGGAATTTTTAAAACCCTTTATATGGATAATTTTAAACATATATGTAAATAAACATGAATATAACAAACCCCTGTATATCTATAACTTTCAAATAAATTTTCCAGAAACACATAAGCAATTCTGTTCATTTATTCCCAGTAAAATCTATACATTGTGATTAGCTGGATGTGTGAAGTCTATATAATTTATACATTTCCCTTGTATCTCCCAGCATCATTTTCTTGTAATTTGTTGAAGAAGCTATACATTCTTTCCTGATACATCTTCAGAGTTTAAAAATAGAATTTCAAAAAAGAAAAAAAATAAAGCAGACTTGAAAGAATAAAAATGTCAGAAAAGAAATCACTGATTTAAATGGTACATTGCTTTGGAAAACACCTACATTTCCTCAAAAGTAAGACATAGAATTACTTCCTTGATCCATCAATTCTATTCAAGTCTTCATACTCAGCAGAATTAAAAACATATGTCCACACAAAAACTTGTAGAGCAGCATTATCCATAATAGCCACAAAAAGTAGAAAAACAACCCAAACGTCCACCAACTGATGAGAGAATAAATAACATGAAGTATTTCCACGACAATGGAATATTACTCAGCCTCAAAAAGGAATGATTGCCAGAGGTTGAGGAGGAAAATGCAGTGCAGTTTCTTTCTTTGGTGCTAAAAATATGTTAGAATTAAAGGCAGTGAAGTCTGTGCCATTCGAAAGTGCTAAATTGAACACTTTATTACATGAGTAAAATGTAGTATGTGAATTATATCTCAACTTAAAAATCAAGAACATTTTCAGAAATAAAGTTTATGATTTTCAGATTTAAAAGATCTATTGAGTTCCCCTCAAAAATGAATTTCAAAGTTCTTCTACACTAAACACATTATTTTGAAATTTCATAACATCATAAAGATCTGAAAAGCTTCCAGAGAGGTGAAAGAAAATCAATTCGCAAAGAATCAAGAACGAAATAGCACTGAAGTTTTCACTGAAATTCTAGATAATAAGAAATGAAACTTGGCCTTCACATCTGAGAGAAATATATTTTAAACCCCACTAAACCGGCCACCTTAGTGTGAGAGAATAGTGCACAGGCATTTTGGGACACGCACAGCATCAAAGTTTACCTTAGATCAGGAAGCCACAAAATGGCACCTAAGAAATGGGAGAAAGGGAATTCAGGAACAGGTGATCCATGCAGGAGAGAGGAGCAGCTGCTGTCGAGAGCCAGGGGTGCCAATTCAAGCTGAGACACTGAGACAAAAACACAGAGCCTCTGGCACTTCTGGAGAGGCAGTGCGGTTCTTGCACTGTGCAGAACTAAATGTGGCATTTACCTCTATTGCCGCAATGCCTCCCAGGCCTGCCAGCAGAGATTCTAAATCCTAATGCAAAATGATATGGCAACACTTGTGATTGCAGATGAGTGTTTGAATTACAGATCCAGGTCCAAACCCAAATCCTTCCTCAGTAATTAACTGTATGCTGTCATTTAATTACTTAACTCCAGCATGCCACTTCCTCAGATCAATTGTGATGGGAATATAAATCGTAGAGTGTTATAAAGGGTAGTTTGTACAATGAGCTCGTGACTGCATGGCGCTAGCATGGCATCCAAAAGTCCTCAATAAGTGGTGCAACAATACCTTAGTTACAGGAAACACACCCAACTTAGAAAACAGTGTTCATGGGGGATTAAGAGAAGTAACTAGAGTCGGGTGAGCAGAGGGAGCCAACATAGGGAAGGCCTTTCCTAGGTGAGACACCCACCACATTTGAAAGTGGGATGCAGGGCCAGAGCTGAACATCAACCAGGACGGGCAGGAATGAAATAAACAATGTGCCTCACCTTCATGGGTCAGTTCTTCATTTTCACTTTGACTCTGATGCAAAATTAGAACTCTTCTCTGCTCAAATGTCACTATTCTTAATAAAGTAAATAAGTAGGATCCAAAAACTTCAATTGTGTAAAATACATGCTCTTGTTATTGCAAGGCAAATGGGAAATATTTTGCAGTTGGTCATCGCCATCACAGTAACACAAATTCTAAAACTTACACTGTTTACAACTGAACCACACCCTCAAATAATCAAAAAATGGTCCCTCCCCTAACCTCTCCCCGAAAGAGAAGGCTCCACGCCTAACCTGAGCATGAGAGCAGGAGGAGAGTGGGAGCCCACAGTTGCAGTGGCAAGAAGCCTGAGGGTTGATGGCTTTGACCAAATAATAGGGAATTGGGTTGACTTGTTTGAATCATCTTCCAAAAACTGATTTATAGAACAGATCAGACTCATTGAAGGAGCTGGGGAATGGGAGCCCACCCCTCAGTCTCCAGCCTCCCCAAACTGCGTGTTTCTCCAGAGTAACCTTGAGCCTCTCCCAGCATGGATTGAAACCCTTGGCTCTTCCAGATCTAAAATCTGAGGCTTTACAATTGAAGTCATAATTAGGCACTTCCATACCTGTGATGGTAACATGCTTACATACTCAGTCTATCATTGTTTAATATTGAATGAAAGACACACATTTTGTTTACTTCTTATGCAACAGGTTGGCTGTGTTCACTTGTGTTGTCTCAGGGTCAGCTCTTTTTTTTTTTTTTTTTTTTTTTTGAGATAGAGTCTCGCCTGTGGTCTTAGGGCTGGAGGGTAGGGGCGAATTCTCCTCACTGCAAGCTCCGGCCCCTGGTTCATAAGTACCATTCTCCCACCAGCTCTCCCGAGTAGCTGGGACTACAGGCGTCCGCCACCACGCCCGGCTAATTTTTTTGTATTTTTAGTAGAGACGGGGTTTCACCGTTCACAGGATGGTCTCAATCTCCTGACCTCGTGATCCGCCCGCCTCGGCCTCCCAAAGTGCTGGGATTACAGGCATGAGCCACCACGCCTGGCCGGGTCAGCTCTTTATTTCCAAGAATCCTGTCCCATTTCCTGGAGCCTATTGACTGGGGAAAAGATGTGTCAAAAGTTAAAAGTATGTTGGGCAAAGCCTTAGAAACACAGCTTTTCTGACAAAAACAAGCAATGGGGATAAGACTCCCTATTCAATTAATGGTGCTGGGATAACTGGCTAGCCATGTGCTGAAGATTGAGGCTGGACCCCTTTCTTACACCATACACAAAAATCAACTCAGGATGGATTAAAGACTTAAGTGGAAAACCCAAAAATATAAAAACCCTGGAAGACAACCTAGGCAATACCATCCTGGACATAAGAACAGGCAAAGATTTCGTGACAAAGACACCAAAAGCAATCGCAAGGAAAGCAAAAATTGACAAGTGGGATCTAATTAAACTAAAGAGCTTCTGTACAGCAAAAGAAACTACCAACAAAGTAAACAGGCAACTTACAGAATAGGAGAAAATATTTACAAACTATGCATCTGACAAAGGTCTAATACAGCATCTATAAGGAACTTAAACAAATTTATAAGAGAAAAACAACCCCATTAAAAAGTGGGCCAAGGACATGAAGAGGCACTTCTCAAAAGAAGACAAACGTGTGCCAGGCGTGGTGGATCAAGAGGCTGGGCCCCCACCAGCTCTAAGGTACACAATCTCAAAGTAATCTCAGCACTTTGAGAAGTCAAGGTGGGCGGATCAAGAGGACAGAAAATCGAGACCATCCTGGCTAACACGATGAAACCCCGTCTGTACTAAAAATATCAAAAATTAGCTGGGCGTGGTGGCAGGCATCTGTAGTCCCAGCTACTTGGGAGGCTGAGACAGGAGAATGGCATGAACCCAGGAGATAGAGCTTGTAGGGAGCCAACATCCTGCCTCAGCTTTCCAAGTAACTGGGACTACAGGTGTCCGCCACCACACCAGGCTAATTTTTTATCTTTTTAGTAGAGACAGGGTTTCACCATGTTAGCCAGGATGGTCTCGATCTCCTGACCTCCTTGATCCATCCTCGATTCCCCAAAAGTGCTGGGATTCCAGGCGTGACGCCCAGCATGCGGCTGGAAAATCTTTCTAGCTTCTAAGGTGAGATGCAGCCCCACTGGAGAGGAAAACACCAGAGAGTTTTAAAGAGGAAAACCAAGGTAAACCCCAGGGAGCTTCTTGACGGGGAGACTGTGGAGTCCACCCAGCTGGGTGAATCTCTGCAGCTCCCCAACAGGACAGTGAGCAGGGCCCCGAGTCACTTCCTGCAGCGTGGGAGCAGCATGGGCCATCTGTAGTCACATTGTCTCCTCTGGCAGCAGCCTCAGCCAGAAATCCATCTCGGGGTCTGTCCTCACAGGAACCTGATGCCAGAGCTGTGTGCTGAAGGATTTGGACACAGGTATTTTGTGGAACTGAGCATTTTTGGGTCTTGCTGTAGGTGCATTCTGTGGAGCTTGATGGAGCTCTTTCTCATGGGCTTTTTCCTAAGTGTGGGAGAGCATGGCCTGCGTGACTGCTGGCTTTCAGCGCGTGATGTGCAAACCCAGCCAGGATGTGTAATTCACTGTAGCCCTTAGTGAAGCGAAATAGCAGGATAAAAGTCATTTCTTGAAATCTTGTGTTTATTACTCTCAGCCAATTAACTTCTATCTATAGTAGAAGATATTTTGCCATTTTTTCCAAAATGGAGAAATACCATGCTCTTTAAAAAGTATTTTACAGGCTGAGCTTCTCAATTTCATTGCTGAAATCACTAAAAGATAGAAAAAATTAGGAATTGCATTATCAAAGACATTTTCTTTTGGCAAAATATTCTATTTCTTTTTGTTTGTGAATTTTCCGTTCATGTGTCCAGATGCATAAGGAGTTTATTCATTCAATTAAGTTAAAACATTAGATAACATGGTACATTCAAAAAGTAGTGAGGACACATTTTGTTTCTGTCTCTTTAACTGAAAACTGGCTGATGCTCCTATTATTGTGACCACTGTGCTTGGCTGATGCAGATCACGAACTGAGGTTTTCTTACTTACACTGCCGCTGGCCTGGGCTGGAGTTGACTCCAGGAGGGCAGGGTGTCTGTATTACCACTCAGCAAGCACCATATACGGGTGTGTCTGCCCTCTAGTGGATGCTGGCAGGCACTGTTCTTATTACCACTCAGCATGTGCTGCACAAATACACGCAAGTGTCTCTGCCCTCTAGTGGATGCTGGCAGGCACTGTTCTTATTACCACTTGGCAAGCGCTGCACAAATACACGCGGGTGTCTCTGCCCTCTAGTGGATGCTAGCAGGCGCTGTTCTTATTGCGACTCAGCAAGCACTGCACAAATACACTCTCCTGCCCTCTAGTGGATGCTGGCAGGCACTGTTCTTATTACCACCACTCCGGCGGTGCTGCACAATGCAGCGAGGGTGTCTGCCCTCTAGTGATGGACCACTGGCAGGCACTGTTCTTATTACCATCGGCAAAGCACCACACAAATACACGCTGGTGTCTCTGCCCTCAGTGGATCCTGGCAGGCACTGGTATTACCACTCAGCCAGCGCCACACAAATACACACGGGTGTGTCTGCCTTCTAGTGGATCCTGGCCAGCACTGGGAGCAAATGTGACTATAAATAAAATTAAAGATTTTAAAAATACCCATTATCTCCAGAAGGGATTTAATTCTAACAGGAGGCTTTTTTGTTTTCTTTTTCAAATGGGCTAATGTGTAAAAATAATACAGGACTGGAGATGATGGAAAAAAGCACACTGCATTTGCCTTTCAGCATCTGTGATGACTGAGTTCTTCCTCAGCGCTGCCACAGGGAGCACATTCACACTTGTGTCACACAAATATCAGGGTTAGGTCAAAAAACCAAGTGTCACCTGGAGGAAGCCACAAAGGCTATGAGACTAAGCCTTCACCTAGAAGACACTTGACAGTTTAGAAGCTGAGATCCTGCAAGGTGTCTCGGAGAGCTCAGCTGTGACCCTGCACTGTATGAAAGGGTGGGCAGTGGGGCCCAGGCAGGTGAAGAGAATTGTCCACTGTTGAGCATCATCAGCCTAAAACCCACATGCAATGCTGTTGCTGCAAAACCACTGACTGTTGAAGACACAAACCACATAAACAGAACCCCTTTATGGTGACTTTTCAGAAGATGAGGATTAAACATATTAATCATAAATTCAAAGTATCAGAAGAAATACTAGGAGATTTTCTAACCTCTGCTACCATGACTTTTTTTTTTTCAAGATTCTTGAATTATTGTAAATAAGCTCACATAGGCCAAAGTGCTCCCCTGAAGTCATCCAGAAAGAGGCAAGCTGCTAATCCCCATGTCTGACACATCTGTGTTTTCTTAGGATAATACAAAAATTAAAGATAAGAGAGAGAGAGGGACAGAAAGAGACAGAGAGAATTGGAGCTAAGAGAAAACACTTTCATGTTTTGACCCCCAAAATTCACAGTGAACATTCACATTGCCAGCGGGTGAAATCCAAGGCCCTGGCTCCAGGATCCTGCTCTTTCCTATGTTGATTCCTGTTCAAATTTGACATAGAAACAATATGGAACTTGTTACACTTCTCTGGACAAGTCATTATGCTTTTGGCTCATAGGCTCCACTTCCCCAGACACTCCTTTGTCCTAAACTTCAAGTAATTCAGCTTCACCCTTCAGAGAACAGCTCAGCTGTCACTTCTTCTAAGGACCCTCCCTAGCTGCCTCTCCAACAGAAGGGCCCCCACCTTGTTCTTTGCACCTCTGTCCCTCGAAGTGCTGGTGTTGTATGTGGAGGGTGGGACCCCGGGGACTAGAGCCCCTCTAATTCTGGAGACACTCGGCACTCAGTAAGTGTGTGCTGAGCGGATACATGTGTAGCAAGCTTGCACAGTCTTACAATGTGTACTCTCATGTCTGGAATAGAGCCCCATTTTCATTCTTTGTAAAATGAGTAAGTGGGGCTGGGTGACCCATACTCTCTTTTCAACTCAGAAGTCCACTATGAATCTGACATCAAATAGCTTCCCAGCCAGCACCAGGCCAGGACCCAGGTTATTCAATGTGCCTGTGTCCTCCACAGCATGGGGAAAGCATGGAGAAATGGGACCAGCTCTGCTGCCTGCTGCCCAGTACCAGCTAGCAACTCCAGGCTCACAAAGCCAAGGCACCTGCAGGAGATCTTGGTTATTTAGTAGCTGTGATTGGGCTGGGAGGGGAGTGTGTTCACTTCTAATTTTCCAGTGACTAGCATGAGACAGTTTGAAATGTGATTTTTTTCTCTTGGCCCAAAAAAAAAAAAAAAAAAAAAAAGGGGCTTTTTTACCTTCTCATCCTTGGAGCCATTGGCATTAGCTATGGGCCTGATAGTTTAAGAAAACTTTATTCTCCAAAGTAACATTTTGATAAATAGTGTAATTCTTTATTACAGCAAAAGCATTGCTTAAGTGGGCAAAACTCTAGAGGATAGGAAAACACAGTCTTGAAAAAAGGTAGTGATGCCCTGAAATTCAGCAAACTGCAGGGGCACGTGTTGTTCTATCCCAGGTCAGAGTGTGTCAGTCATCACTCAATGCCACTCACAGAACACCAACTTCAGAATATCTAGGTGTAAAGGTCTGTACAATAGTCATAACATAATAATGTAAACAATTTTACATTAACAATTATTTATATTATACAATTACACAATGTAAACATTATTAAAACATGTTTGTCTTCAAAGAATGGCCTTGATTTCTGTGGGCAGTGTCTCCTCATGGAAAGGTAGTGCATTCCTGCTAAATCATGGACAAAATGGGCCCCCAGGAGCTCCAGGCTGCAGCAGCAGCTTCTCATCTATGTCCTTCACTGCATGATGTTGTTGTTGACTTTGAAAGGTCCTTTTCGTCTGGTTTTATCAACAGAGCTGGTATTTCTTGAGGATCTACTAGATGCCAGGTTCCAGAAAGCTAAATGCTTTTTGTTTGTTATTATTCACTAAATACAAATAACAACTCTCTTCTCATTATTCACACAACACAATTTAGCGGAGGGAGATTGAGTGACTTTCCCAGGGTCACACAGCTACTAAGAGCAGAGTTGTGTTTAGATTTATGTCTGAATATTGAACACCGAAATGAACCAGAGGAAAAATCATACGTTTCAAAAATCTATTCAAGCCGTTTGTTCTTATTTTAAGGAAAATCTTTATGCTAATTTTAAACTCCA
>NW_022167811.1:0-1222 GCF_008728515.1 Papio anubis | reverse complement strand
TGGCTCCTACAAAAACCAGTTCAGCGAGCCCAGCTGCCTCACACTGCAGGGACACCCGGCACAGGCCCCCTTCATGACCTTATCCAAGCTCCCGGGTCCAGAAGGGTCTTGCAATGTTTCACTTTCCAGTTGAGCATTCCCAGCCTGAAATCCGAAGTGCTCCGAAGAGCATTTCCTTCGAGTGTCATGAGGAAGTTCGGAATGTTTCAGGTTTCGGAGCATTTTGGAGTAGGGACTCTCAGCCTTAATTTGAACCTCTTCAAGGAAGCCACACACTGAAGTCCCCGATGTTCACTCTACACAATCCCAGCACACCCTCTGAAGTCCTCAGCAACAGATTTTCTTTCTTCAAAAACAACCACAAGTCACAAACTCACACGCAATCACAGAAGGGGGCTGTGGACACCCGCACAGACGATGAAATTTAACTGTCACATTTTTACCTGGGTAATTTAAAGTTATTTCTCAAAACACACCTGTTTTACTGAGTTGCATTTTAAGGTGAACACACACAAATCATTTCAGGGAAACAAACGTCACTTTGGGCTGCCTGTGGTTTCTTGACTCCCGTGAATAACTCAGCGTTCACCCTCACTTCTGGATAAGGGAGAAGATACAAAGAAATCTGTTAAAACAAAGACATGAAAACAAGTTTAAGAAGGGTTTGAAAGTTTCCTCCTGTCCCCTTTGGAGGGGAGAGGAGGACGCCTGGAAAACTCACGGGGGACAGGAGCACAGCCTCCTCGGTGTGCCATGGATGCCGCCTTGCCAAGGGGAGAGGATGATACCTGGAAGGCTCACAGGGGTGGGAGCACAGCCTCCTCAGTGCTTTCTACATTCAGCAGCTTCAGATATTCCCATAGAAGCAGAGCACATGAGAACTGAGACCGGAACATCCCAAAGAAAGGGGACGAGGGGTCAAAAAAAGCATTAGATCATTACCAAGGAGCGCGGGCATGAAGCCGCTTCAAAGACCATGTGAGAAGTCATTCATAGGCATTTCAGAAAATAAGGGTAGCGCGAGATTGCTCGTTCAGCTCAAACAGCCTGCCGCCCCTCAGGCCAATGAAGTCTCTGAGTTGAGCTTCTCAGTGAGCAGAAGTCACTCGCATCTCTGCCAGAGAAAGTACTACAAGCCGACACAAAACCTCATGAAACCTGGGCTTCAGCCCGTGGACAACAGTGAGTCTGACATGGTACATCCCTCCAGATGGTTAAAGAC
>NW_022167810.1:0-1222 GCF_008728515.1 Papio anubis | reverse complement strand
CTAATCCCAACCACCTTTATTCTAGGCATACCATACTCACTGCCATGCTTATCCTTCGGTTGGGCACCTCTGTCCTCCTTCCTATTGGCCTTCTAAGTTCCTACCCAACTGTTCAGTCCACAGGCCTCAATAACACCTTTTCGCCCAGCCCTCTGGTAGCGTTGGCCTGCCTCCTTTACCTACTCAACCGCTTTACCACTAATTTATTGTTCTCTGTTTTCATCTATAGGATCTTACCTAGCCATATGGCCTGCTGCCTCTGCCAATTTAAAAATAGCATTGAGGTTGTCTGCAAGACAGTCAAGCTGCATTGCAACAGTGCATGTCTGACAAACACCATACATTGTCGTGAGTCCAAATTGCCTGGTGATCAATTGTTACATTATTTTAAGTATTTGTTTTTAAATTTTTTATTTTTAATTGATAAATTTGTAAAGTGATGATATAATTGCTTTATTTTTATTTACTCATTCAGAGTTAAACTCCCTCAATTTCTGAACTATTCCCTTGCTGAGAGTCAGGTTCTCAGTTATTATTAGAAAATGTAATAATAGAACTGTTCCATATTCATAAAGGACCAAGACAAAGGAATGGGAAGACTAGGGAATAACATTAACATCCACACACTGTGTACTGTGCTCTGCGCTTGATGCTTTGCCCCCAGTGATAATTTCTTCATACAGTGCAATGTAGTTTGTAGGCTGGTTTTATATCCATGAGATCTCAAGTACTCTCGGCCTTATAGGACAGATGTAGATCCAGTTTTGTTTTTGTTTTTGTTTTCACAATTTTATAAGAGTACAAGTGATGCTATTTTATTTGAAGCCTGAGAGCTTCTGGTTCCATAACCAGAAATTGCTACCTGGCTCTTCTAATGGGATGAGGGATTTTCCATGCTTAGACCATCCAACTCTGAACGTGCTCTGAATTCAAACCTTTCCATTCACAGAACAAATGCTCAAGTGCTTCCAGGAGTGTTTCTGTAGATTAGGTTTATTAGCACCAACTTCATGACTTCTAAAAGGTGACTGCTTTCATGTCCAGATAGCTTGAATACAGGTATCTACCAGTGATATGGGGTGGATGATGAATAATGCTTGGCTACTTATTTAAAGAAAATGTTGCTTATTTTTCAAAACTTTTTTTTACCAATTATATTCTTCCCTTCTCCCCAGGAGGTGGGCAGAAAAGCATTGGTAATCTCCTTTTACAGATGAGGAAA
>NW_022167809.1:0-1222 GCF_008728515.1 Papio anubis | reverse complement strand
GTAAGTATTTGTTGAACAACAGCCCAGGCGACAGCTGAGAGGGCTCATCTGGGGCAAGGCTGAGGGCGGAGAGCTGGGTGCAGCTGAGAGCTGCTCCTCTGTTCGGGCTCTGCAGCTGAGCCCCCAAATTAGGTCGCTTCCTTAGCAACCCTGCCTCTCTCCCCAGCCCCCACCTCAGCCCTAGACCCAGCATCTCCCTCCCTGCTCCCCCATGAAGGGTGGAGTCAAAACCGGGCTCCACCCCAGACCCCGTTTTGGTGCGGTAGGTGCAGGCCTCCAGTCTCTCCTTCTCAGTCCTCTGCCCAGGCTGTTTCCTCTGCCTGCGATGCCTCCTCCTGCAGACCAGTCATCCCAAACCCCAGCTCCTCAGGAAGTCTTCCCAAAGGAAGTGCAGCCTGATCCCCTCCAGGCCCTGCAGCAGCCCTGACTGTAGCACCCCACCCCAATCCCCACCCTTTCTTCCCACCTGGACGGCGCATTCCCAGGAGACCATCACGTACAGCTGTGCAGGCTGTGCACTGCAGATCCCAAGATTGCCATTCATGTTGCTGTCAGGCAATGACATGGCCTGGGCCGTGTGAGCTGCCCCTGCTCCCCACACCTTTTATCCCCTACTGCCAGGGGTCTGCAGGTTTGCTGAGCACATAGCTGACAAACCAAGTAAACATTGACCGACCAGCTGGGCGTGGTGGCTCACGCCTGTCATCCCAGCACTTTGGGAGTCTGAGGCGAGTGGATCACAAGGTCAGGAGATCGAGACCATCCTGGCCAACACAGTGAAACCCCATCTCTACTAAAAATATAAAAAAAAAAATTAGCCGGGCGTGGTGGCGGGCACCTGTAGTCCCAGCCACTTGGGAGGCTGAGGCAGGAGGATGGCATGAACCCGGGAGGCGGAGCTTGCAGTGAGCTGAGATTGCGCCACTGCACTCCAGCCTGGGCGACAGAGTGAGACTCCGTCTCCAAAAAAAAAAACAAACATTGACTGACCAGCTCTGATAGATGACTGGCCATCAGCTGACAGCCACAGGGGCCCTATTACACCCTGAACTGGGTACAGCCCAGCAATCCTTGTCCATGTCCTGCTTTTATTTATTTATTATTTTTTCTTTGTTTGTTTTTTTGAGATGGAGTCTCACTCTGTCACCCAGGTTGGAGTGTAGTGGTGCGATCTCGGCTCACTGTAACCTCCGCCTCCTGGATTCAAGTGATTCTCCTGCCT